>NC_084575.2:35758066-35873066 GCF_033978685.3 Nerophis lumbriciformis
CACAGTCGCACACACACACACTCACACATGCATACAAACACCAATCAGAAGTGCACAGTGTGTTCTCAGGTGCAGCCCACACCTATCAGTTTATGGTTTGCGTAAAGGCTAACTTGTTATTTTCCTTTGTAATCTCTGCCTACTGAGCCTATGGTGCTGTTAAGTTATTGTGGCTCAATTTGCCTTAATTTTTATTTTAATGTATTATTATTTAATATATATTATTGTTTTAGTTGCTTAAGAGATATTCCTGGCTCTGAATTTGCTCATTGCTATGTTTATGTTTTTGTGCATTATTTGTTGCCATCATCATTAAACGAACAGGTTACTCATCAGTTACTCAGTACTTGAGTAGTTTTTTCACAACATACTTTTTACTTTTACTCAAGTAAATATTTGGGTGACTACTCCTTACTTTTACTTGAGTAATAAATCTCTAAAGTAACAGTACTCTTACTTGAGTACAATTTCTGGCTACTCTACCCACCTCTGCGTGTCACACTATCTTGTCTTCACTCAGCCACAGCAATGTCACATTTTTGACTGCAAAATACAAGCAGGGAAAAAGAATATCACTATTATTATTATATTTCCCTTCACCACTGAACCTCATTGTTTGGTGAATTTTGACATTACTCCTACATGAGGTGTCTGCAGACATGATAGTGAATGAAATGTTTGACAAATCTGCCCATTTTGTGGAATCCAGCAGATGCATATCTAGCGTTTACTCCTCCACATCTGGTCCAAGCTGCTAATTAACTGCTAATTGGCACAGAGACAGCTAACAGCTCACTCAAGTCTTTGTCAGGCAGCTGACCAAGGAGAAGTGGATATCTTCAATGATATTTAGAAACAATATTTGTGTGTGTGTGTCAAGGCATTTCCATTCATTGCAATTGTACAGAAAGTGGATCATTTTCTTACCTGTCAACTCTCCTTTTACTGCCTTGCTCACTACTAACCCCACACTGCCAGGTATTAGTATAGCGACACTTTGCAGAGTGAAGGTGCGTCAATTGTCCTTGAGCTACAATAGGCCCAAAACATGACTTTTAAAAAAGAAAATATGTTTTTTTAATCGACTTTAAGACATTAAAATTAACTCGTGAGGTTTCCCTCTTGTTGTGGGTTCTCCTGGCCGACAGTTATTCAGGAGCCCGGTAGACAGTTTGAATCGAGTCGTTTATTTGCATAAACGCCTGGGGGTGGCTTGCTTTCCAGCAATACGGTTTGTCTCTGGGCGTGTGTCTCTCTCTCTGGCTCCAACTCCAACCACGTGTCTCGTCCCAGCTGCTCTAATAAGCTCGACAGGTGATTAGATAACGAGCCCCAGCTGGGCAATCTACTCACCTGCCGCTGGCTTCGAAACCGGGTCCTTACACACCCGGCTCTGCGGCAGGCCCGCAGACCACGCCCCCTCCACATGACTACTATAGTTTTAGATAGAATATTGCGATATATTGCCATATTGACATTTTTTCCCAGCCCTAATGTAACCAGGTTATTTTGATAGGGCACCACATTGCCATGGTCTGAAAGAAGATTGAAAGATAGTCCATGTCACCATACACCATATATATGTGGATATGTTTAGTCCATGTCACCATACACCATATATATGTGGATATGTTTAGTCCATGTCACCATACACCATATATATGTGGATATGTTTAGTCCATCATATATATGTGGATATGTTTAGTTCATGTCAATATACACCATATATATGTGGATATGTTTAGTCCATGTCACCATACACCATATATAT
The DNA here is from genome assembly GCF_033978685.3 of Nerophis lumbriciformis. Classification (NCBI taxonomy): domain Eukaryota; kingdom Metazoa; phylum Chordata; class Actinopteri; order Syngnathiformes; family Syngnathidae; genus Nerophis; species Nerophis lumbriciformis. The sequence goes on from NC_084575.2 coordinate 35,759,838, forward strand.
GTGGATATGTTTAGTCCATCATATATATGTGGATATGTTTAGTTCATGTCAATATACACCATATATATGTGGATATGTTTAGTCCATGTCACCATACACCATATATATGTGGATATTTAGCCTTAGCCTTGAATGAACACTTGATGCATATAATGACAGCAGTATGATGATTCTATGTGTCTACATTAAAACATTCTTCTTCATACTGCATTAATATATGCTACTTTTGAACTTTTTTGCAGAGAGGATAATCACAACTAAGTCAATTGAGCAAAAGTGTATTTATTAAACAGTTATTAATCAGTGGCACAAACAAAGTGCAAGATTGTCAGAGACATTTTAAAACAAGCTATTAGTGCACTTTTGTGCATGATGTCACTAAGATGACATATCAAAAATTAAAGTGCACTTTTTGTACAGAACGCCACTACAATAGTTTAAAACAAATAAAGTGCACTTTTGTGCATGATGTCACACAAGATATTTCAATAAGTGTCAAATAAAAATGAGCTGCATAATAGGAAATCAAATAGTGTATGTCCTTCACTATGTGGAGGTTTTTGTGTAAAAGTAGACAGTTTTATGTCGTCCACAGCTCCTTTACCACATGGGGTCCCCCAGGGCTCAATCCTTGCCCCAATTTTATTTGCGCTTTACCTTCTCCCCCTTGGTTCTATTTTTAGGAAGTACAGTATTGCATTTCATTTTTACGCCGATGATTGCCAGATTTATTTTCCCATGGCACAAAATAACACGGTTCAACGTCTTACTGACTGCCTGCACGACATCAAAGTCTGGCTTTCAGCTAACTTCCTGAGCCTAAATGAAGATAAAACAGAAGTTATGTTGTTCGGTCCAAGTCGCTCTCCCTCCCCCAACGTTGACCTCGGCACTCTGACCCCGTATCTCAGCGACTGTGTCACAAACCTGGGGGTAAAGTTTGACTCAGATTTTAAATTCGAAAAACAAATCAGCAGCGTCGTTCAAAAAAGCTTTTATCGATTACGCCAAATAGCGAAAGTGAAACCGCTTCTATCAAGACATGATCTTGAGAAATTAATCCACGCCTTTATCTCGACTCGTCTTGATTATTGTAATGCCCTGTATGTTGGCATTAGCCAGGCCTGCAGCTCGTGCAGAACTCTGCTGCTCGTCTGCTAACACAGACCCGCAGACGTGAGCACATCACCCCTATTTTAGCGTCCCTTCACTGGCTCCCTGTGCGTTACCGAATCAATTTTAAACTCCTTTTATTTGTTTTTAAATGTCTAAACAACCTCGCGCCAACCTATCTCTCCGACCTCCTTCAGCCTTACTGCCCCACCCGATCCTTAAGACCAGCCGATCAGCTGCTGTTGACGGTCCCTGACACAAGGCTGAAGCTTAGAGGTGACAGAGCTTTCGCCGTTGCTGCTCCCAAGCTCTGGAACGACCTACCCCTGAGTGTTAGACAAGCCTCCTCTCTTCCTGTTTTTAAATCTCTCTTAAAAACATACTTTTATTCCATGGCTTTTAACACTGAGTGATATCCATCCTGCAATGGCGCCCCATAATACACCTGCTGTGATCCTGTTTTTATGTTTTTATTTATTCTATTTTAATTATTTATTTTTTATCGTGTTCTGTTTGTGTTGTGTTGTGTTTGCTCGGTACTCGTTTTATCTTTTAACCTGTTCATTGTACAGCGCTTTGGCTACCCCTGTGGTACATTTTAAATGTGCTTTATAAATAAAGTTGATTTGATTTGATTTGGTAGGTTCCTGCGGACGTTATCTCCTTCTGTTGTTGACTAGTTTTTTCATACGGTGTTGATGTGGAAATAGTTGCTTTTGTTGGTGTGGCACCGACCTAAGATGTTGACATGCAGAGTTCAAGCACTCTTCATTCTCTAGTGAGTGACTTTTCAAGTCATGCTACAAATTAGCAGTGGTGCTACTTGGCATGGCCCGACCTCCACCTTACTGCACATTTGTGGACTGTATCTTAAAGCTGCATCCATGCCAGGAAACCAACCAACAAAGTCCACTAATCCTCCATAGATGAGTAGTGAAATATGCAGTGTGCACGTTTGTGTGAACTTGTGGTCGCCAACCCAGAAGGCAGTCAACATTAAGAGTGTAAGATACCTTAAACTCCGCTTCCTCTTAGTGACGAAGTAGTTTTTCCCCACTTTGGACTCGTGGACTTCCCGAAGTGGGACAGCGGTGTACTTCCTGTGAGGAGGTGATTAGCCCTCTAATTGGCTCCCAGGGTTGCAGACTGGCTGCTTTTGACAAGTCTGCTCATCCCCCCTCGGCGCCGGCTGCTTTGTCAGGAGTTAAATTGCATGGTTAATTCGGATGTTATTTACTCTGTAATTCATTAGTTTCAGCCGCCATTGGCGTCTTGCAGGCTGTAATTTCACGCTTGGCAATAAAATATGTCTCATAATCTGCTTCATTTAGCAGCCAAAGAATTTAATGAAATTAACTGTGGCCCTAATTAAGATGGTGAATATTAAAGACCTGCTATCAAGGCTTTAACGAGGGTGACACTATCCGCCTTTCGCCGGATACAATAAATATCATTTCTCTGTGAAAGGTTGTCACCGCTCGGAGCCATTTTGGCCGTGATGACATTTTTGTCACGCACACTCACCCCTGCAAATTAGATTTTTCAATGGGCGTTGCTCCCATTTTAGTGAGAGGAATAATTAAAACAGGGAGCACAGGCTCATTATGCCTCATCTCCATCTACTTTTTGTTTGTTATGGGCTTGTCACATGATGACTATCGTTGACCTAAGGCTCTTTGTATTTTTCTCCACTTCCTGTCTGTCTCTAGTAGGGTTTGTCTTTATTTCCCAAGGATGGTCCTTTTCACCAACCTTGTACTTAAACAGATTCCACATTGAGGTAGTTTCATTACTGTTTTATTCCAATTAAGCGTAGCCTCTCAGTGACTGGAAGCATCTTGCCACACTGGCTGCAATCTCCGTGTAGCCACACACTTGCTGTCTGAGAGCCTGATGGATGACTTGCGATGGTCGCAGCGATAACGGGGGGCAGCGTCCGGCTTCCCTCCCACCCGCTGTCACCCCCTCCAGTCTGCTGTCTCAGGGTGACGGCTCCGATTTAGCTTCCTGCTATTAGGGTGTGTCCACAAACAAAAGGGCTGTGGCTCTTCAGAGATCTCCCCATTCTCTTTAAAGCATGTCCTCCTCTTTTTTGCACATTGGGAACACCAGTATCTCCTTTTAGATCGGCTGTCGGACCGCTAAACATTCTTGGGAGGCTCTATTGTGTGAAGAACACGGCTTGATGGAGGGATTGAATGGTCGATTAGTTTTTAGCAGACCGGGAAAGTTCCTTTACTGCTGCACACACAGGAGGCTTGGTGAGAACATCACGTGATGAAGGGTTTTCTTTCAGGCTGGCAGTAATGGAGTTCAGAAGAACTTGGCTAGGCCAGAAGGTACATGCACTTCTTGAAAGACATTGGGGTTGATGGTCAGAGGGATGCATAGACAGACATGATTAAATCTGTCCTATCCAATGTACTGTAAGCCTGGAAAACATTGTCTGTGTTCTAAACTGCGTGTGTATGCGTGTGTGGACACAACCGCGGAGTCCGAGGATTATCCGCGGATCGGGCGGTTGAAATAAAAAAAAATTAGATTTTATCCGCGGGTCGGGTCGGGCGGTTGAAATAAAAAAAAATTAGATTTTAAATAGATTCAGGCGGGTGGCAGTTAAACCAATTTGGAAATATATATACATAGTTAAATGTTGTTACCCACATACGAAAAACGAGCAGGCACCTGCAGCATATGCCACAACAGAAGAAGGAAAAAAAAAAGAGATGGACACTTTTACGGAGCGGAGAAGGGACACCTCGCCGGGGTCCGGGACCGAGGCCCCTTCCCCCGAGAGGGCCCCACCGGGAGCCGTAGCTGAGGCGATCCGCGAGAAGGGCCCGACGCACGTCCAGGGTCACCACCGCGCCCACCGCACCGACACCCCGCCTCGTCCGCCTTCGCCGCGGCCGGCGTCAGGCGCAGCAGGTAAGCAGCTTACCTGCCCGCCACCCCCGTGGCCGGGGGCTCGTAACAGGGGTCACTCCGCGCGCTCCGCCCGCGCAGCTTACCTGCCCGCCACCCCTGTTGCCGGGGGCTCGTAACAGGGGTCACTCCGCGCGCAGTGCGCTCACGAAAGGGGTGGGGCTCACCCTGGTTGATATAGACAGCAGGACGGTGGCCATGGAAGACGGAACCCGCTAAGGAGTGTGTAACAACCCACCTGCCGAATCAACTAGCCCTGAAAATGGATGGCGCTGGAGCGTCGGGCCCATACCCGGCCGTAGCCGGCAGCGAGACGTGCTTGGAGGTGCGCTCAGCGCGGCTCCCATATGATTGCACACTGGTGTGCGTCTGGGCCGTGACAGCGTGGCACGCATTGAATGTCTGTGCTGCATTGGATCAGTCTCCTTTCTTTAACAGGCAAAAGCTTTATAACCTCACTAATGCCTTGCATCGTCTATATTAGATATATAACAACGGGCGGGTGGCGGATGGCGGGCGGGTGCGGGTTTGATTAAATGTTAGATCGGGTGGATGGCGGATGGTTGACGACTTTCTGATGCGGTTGCGGATGAAATAATTGCCTATCCGCGCATCTCTAGTGTGCACGCTAACAGTTAAAGCTAAAAAAAACCCACATCCGTTTAAAAACCATTGATGACATCCCCTGTCACTTGGCAACAGGCCCCACCTTTTAAAAGCACACACACACACTGTGCTCTAATATGAACGTCTTTCAACTGTAAACTCCAGATATTTGAATGTATTTTATTTTTCTTAAATAAAGTATTCATTACTTTCCCTAGTAATAAATTACATTTATGTAAGAGTAATTCAGTTACTTTTTTGATAATTAATTACTTTTTGAAAATCATTTTGAGAACACTGCTGATCACGTATCGAAACTGTCATCTTTGACAACATTCTGACACCTATTAATTAGGTCCGTTTTGTATTGTATGTAAGTTTATATTATATTTATTTTAGCCTCTACAACTTCAATTTGAGTCTTTGTTGGGTTCAAACATGTTTGGTGTTCTCTGATGAATGTCATTTTATTAGCGACTGCTACATCACACAATGCAACACAGGCCAGCTGGCCAACACTAAGGATACAAGTACACAGATAAGCTAGGGAGCAGGTAAAACACATTGTTCAAAATAAATACATTAATCGTAGGAAATTGTCACAAAATACAGTCATTTCACTTGCATTAGTTGACGCTAATTGGGCAGTTTTAACTACACTAATATTTGGCATCCAGGCAAGCAGCTGTGGATCTAACATGTGCACAGCAGGGAGGCTGCTTAATTTATGAGAGTAGTGTTTGTACTGTATGTATATATCAGTGACGTGCGGTGAGGTTGATGGCTGGTGAGGCACTGACTTCATCACAGTCAGATTTATAAACATATGAACCCTAAAGAGTATCTTATTCACCATTTGATTGGCAGCAGTTAACGGGTTATGTTTAAAAGCTCATACCAGCATTCTTCCCTGCTTGGCACTCAGCATCAAGGCTTGGAATTGGGGGTTAAATCACCAAAAATGATTCCCGGGCACGGCGCCGCTGCTGCCCACTGCTCCCCTCACCTCCCAGGGGGTGATCAAGGGGATGGGTCAAATGCAGAGGACACATTTCATTACACCTAGTGTGTGTGTGACAATCATTGCTACTTTAACTTAACTTTAACTTTACACATACAAACTGTAGCACACAAAAAAGCACATTTAATAAAAAAAACATTATTATGGTCTTACCTTTACTTATAAATGAAGTCCACAACTAAAGCCCTCACTTCAACTTTCCACGTGCAAGATTGAATCTATTTAAAAAAGTGTAACCGAGGGTTTATAAATGTGGCCTATACTGTATGAAACTACAAAATAACAAACACGGAGGCTCCAGTTTACACAAGGACCACTTTATTTACCTTCTTTCAAAAACCTCCGCAACGTGTCGTCACTTCCGCTCTTAGCGCCTTCAAAATAAGAGCTCAAGGCATATACTGTATAACAGCGCATAACAGGAACTTAACATCACAAAGAGGAAAGCCCATGAAAATAGGTTACAAAAGTTATTTACTAAGAAGCCAAAAAGTGCAAAAACAATAATGTTGGTGTTGGAGGAGTTGTGAATTAGGTACACCTGCAGTCTGCAGGTGTACCTAATGTTGTGGCCCTGCAGTCATTCACAACTCCTCCAACACCAACATTATTGTTTTTGCACTTTTTGGCTTCTTATGAAATAACTTTTTTAAATAGATTCAATCTTGCACGTGGAAAGTTTAAGTGTGGGCTTTAGTTGATATAACACTTCCGTCAGGGGTTGCCGTGCATTCTACGGCGGGGGTGCAGGAGGCGAGCCTCAGCCAGTGCGTCTTTTGCAGCAGTTTTATGATCGCTCAGCACAAGAAATACTTTGCACACATACAGTTGTTGACAAAATCCATCCCACCCATCCATTTTCTACCGCTTATTCCCTTTTTTGGGGTCGCGGGGGGCGCTGGAGCCTATCTCAGCTACAATCGGGCGGAAGGCGGGGTACACCCTGGACAAGTCGCCACCTCATCGCAGGGCCAACACAGATAGACAGACAACATTCACACTCACATTCACACACTAGGGACCATTTAGTGTTGCCAATCAACTTATCCCCAGGTGCATGTCTTTGGAAGTGGGAGGAAGCCGGAGTACCCGGAGGGAACCCACGCAGTCACGGGGAGAACATGCAAACTCCACACAGAAAGATCCCGAGCCCGGGATTGAACCCAAGACTACTCAGGACCTTCGTATTGTGAGGCAGATGCACTAACCCCTCTGCCACCGTGAAGCCCTGTTGACAAAATACACTGTACATTATATACCTCAGCTAACTAAACTATGGAAATGTATAATATAATTCATATAGCAATACAGTCTCACTGCACAGCAGGCCAGCAGTTAGCCGAGTCCACAATCCATGGTGAGGCACTGAGTGACGTGCCTCAACTGGCTGCTGTTCACCGCACCGTCTCTTCTCAGTATTTGAACGGCAAATGTGAAAATTCAGCAATTTTAAATAAAAATAATCTAAAACGAGTGAAGTTAATTGGAAAATAACGTTATAGTATAATCACTGGATACATACAACAATTTAATTAAAAAAAAATATTTTTACATTTTTTTCTTTCCATGATGGCAGGTGAGGCCCCGCCTCACCTGCCTCTAGTGACTGCACGTCACTGGTATATATATATATATATATATATATATATATGTTTTTCTTGGATGTCCCGACTCCAAAAGGGACAAGCGGTAGAAAATGGATGGATGGCATTATTTCTGTGATACAATAAATGTACCCCAAAATATCATGTTAATTACGCTGCAAGAGGATGAACTTACAAAATAGGTATTTTCTTATAACACACCTACTTTTTTTTACTATGTCTCCTGGTACCAGGAACTCTGATGTCCTTCCATTTCCCTTTTATGCTTTGGAGGTCTGAAATGTCCAGCTTTTGAGTGTAGTGAAATCCAGCATGTCTTTGTCTGTGTGACATGTGACTGCTGTATGACCCTCAGCTATGAGGCTGATGTGTCATCTAATGAATGACCTCATCTGTCTGCCAGCGATCTTTCTTTCCTTTCAATCAGGAGGCACATTCCAGTTCTCCTACCTGAGCAAAGCTCTGATGCTCAGCAGCGCCTTTGGACATTTTTTGACGGTTAACAAATGACGTCATCTCTGTCAACCTTCCTGAGCTCCCCTCAGATGCCGACCTTTTCCCTAAGCACCACGCCGCAATACTTCATAAGGCGGGCAAGTGCCAAGTGAGTATACCCGTGGACATATTTATTTCCCAACGTGGAGACCTTGCGTGCCGTCATTACTGCCAGACAGTTCCACAGGCGTGTGTGTCACGGAGCTCGCGGAGGTCCATAATGAAAGATATTAGCCATCAAGAGGCTGGATGCGCTGTTCAATTAGCTTCTCCTTCATGCAAACTGATCGCATGCCAAGCTATCATGCCCGGATAGATAGTCCACATGAATCTGCTGATGTCTCATGTCTTAAGTCTACTTGGACAGACCAGCATGACAAATGTTAGCTGCTGGCTCACCATACTGAACATGTGAGACACTTTATGGCTATTACTTTTGTCTCTTTACTACGTCTCTGTGCTACCTGTCTCTGCTCGGGATGGTCTCCTGCTGGCCCACTATGGACTGGACTCTCTCACTTTTATGTTAGATCCACTATGGACTGGACTCTCTCACTTTTATGTTAGATCCGCTATGGACTGGACTCTCACTATTATGTTAGATCTACTATGGACTGGACTCTCTCACTATTATGTTAGATCCACTATGGACTGGACTCTCACACTATTATGTTAGATCCACTATGGACTGGACTCTCACACTATTATGTTAGATCCACTATGGACTGGACTCTCACACTATTATGTTAGATCCACTATGGACTGGACTCTCACTATTATGTTAGATCCACTATAGACTGGACTCTCACTATTATGTTAGATCCACTATGGACTGGACTCTCACACTATTATGTTAGATCCACTATGGACTGGACTCTCACTATTATGTTAGATCCACTATGGACTGGACTCTCACACTATTATGTTAGATCCACTATGGACTGGACTCTCACTATTATGTTAGATCCACTATAGACTGGACTCTCACTATTATGTTAGATCCACTATGGACTGGACTCTCACACTATTATGTTAGATCCACTATGGACTGGACTTTCACTATTATGTTAGATCCACTATGGACTGGATTCTCACTATTATGTTTGATCCACTATGGACTGGACTCACACACTATTATGTTAGATCCACTATGGACTGGACTCTCTCACTATTATGTTAGATCCACTATGGACTGGACTCTCACTATTATGTTAGATCCACTATGGACTGGACTCTCACACTATTATGTTAGATCCACTATGGACTGGACTCTCACACTATTATGTTAGATCCACTATGGACTGGACTCTCACACTATTATGTTAGATCCACTATGGACTGGACTCTCACTATTATGTTAGATCCACTATAGACTGGACTCTCACTATTATGTTAGATCTACTATGGACTGGACTCTCACACTATTATGTTAGATCCACTATGGACTGGACTCTCTCACTATTATGTTAGATCCACTATGGACTGGACTCTCACACTATTATGTTAGATCCACTATGGACTGGACTCTCACTATTATGTTAGATCCACTATGGACTGGACTCTCACACTATTATGTTAGATCCACTATGGACTGGACTCTCACACTATTATGTTAGATCCACTATGGACTGGACTCTCACACTATTATGTTAGATCCACTATGCATACCTGCCAACTACTCCGGTTTTCCCGTAATTAGTACGGTTTTCATCAACCTATTCGGGGTTACGGTTGCAGTCATAAAAAATACGGTTTTTCATTAATTTAAAAAAAAATTTTTTTTTAAATGCGCGAGGCTATTTATAGCACCGCTGCCAAGCACGAGGCACCAGTTGCCATTGTTTCCAAACGAGCGAACGATCATGGAATCAGCCGGAGAAAAATCGCAAACGAGTCTTAAACCGAAAAGAAAACTGCAGTCATTCCGTGAAGAATATTCAAAAGCCTATCCGGGAATAATTATCCCTTCCAAAAAGGGTGAAAACTACGCGAATTGCACCTTGTGCAGACAAGATTTTTCGATCGGACACGGAGGAATTAGCGATGTAAAAGACCACGTTGGGACAAAAAAACACAAGTCTAATGCCGTTGCTAAATTTGGATTTTAGCCACAAAAAGGTAATGACACCAATGTTATCTATTGGAATTGTTTAGTACTGTTATACTGTTAAAAGTGTTTATACTATTTATGCTTTCAAGTCCAAGTTGAAGAAATCTTGTTAAATGTTGACAGCATAACTACCAAAATACAGAAGTATGTCCTTAATATTTTTGCAGTGCTATTTCTGTTGAAAAGTTCAAATGATTACATTAGAGATGTGATGTGCCACTTTTCAAGTGTCTGATGGCTTCAATTCATTTTCATTAATTTTTCATATTTTGAAAGGCTTACAAAAAAACTACATTTGAATTGTAATTCCATGCTATTGACAGGACTATTAATTTTAATGAAGTTAGCTTACCATGTTTACAGTATGATAATTGTGATAGAAATGTGAATTTTAGGCACAGAATATTTTTTACAATTGAACAAGGCAGTAGATTATACAAGCTTGGACAGAAAGTTAATGACACCAATTTTTTTTAATGGAATTGTTTAGTACTGTTTTACCATTTGTTTACTGTAAAAAGTGTTTATACTTTCAATGAACAAATTGAAGTCTTGTGAAAGGTTGACAGGATAACTGGCATTAACTGTCAAAATAATTTCAAACTATTGAAGTTAGCTTACAGAATAAACATGTCAATCAACCCATATGATTTTTGCTGTAATATTTTTGTTTTGAAAAGTCACTGTGACTGATAGAAAAGTGATGGTTTTAGCAACATTTTAACCTGTCTGAATGCTAATAATCATTTTGCGTCGGGGGGCGAAGCCTGAACCCCCCACCAGGACTTTGTCCTGGACATGCGGCCCCTGGACCCTGGCTACTAGGTTTTTCTGATTTCAAAAGTTGGCAGGTATGTGTTTGTATTGTCGGAGGATGCGAGAGTCGCCGTAAAAAAAACATCATTTTTAGCACCACAGTTGTGTGAGGATGCAGTTTTGTGTCTACTACGCCAAATGTGGCGGTCACCTTGGGCCCGCTGCTCCTTCCCTTGACCACTGCTTGTCTTAAGCAAAGCACCTACCTTGTCTCCTCCTCTTCCTCACTGCTGCTGCTGCAGACTACCCCCTTTCCCTTCCTGGCTGGACTCTATTAATACCCTGTGTTGGCGTGTTAATGTTGTTGAGGTCCAGTGAAGTGACACGCGTGGCAGCGCGCCTTTAATTGCTAATCAGTGGACAGTTTTATCCGCCACCGCCGCCGCCTCCCATTACCCCCGTCACTCCTCCCTTCGCCGGGCCTTTCTCCCCCGCCATCTACACGACCTTCGTGCTCTCTCACCTAATGAATCCGACACAAATGAAGTGTGGGCGGCGATGGCTCGGCCTCTGTGCTCAGTCAGCTGCAGCTGATGTGCGTAGGAGCGGCGACCGGAGAAGCGGCGACGTTAACAAGCCTGAAGAGGCAAGAAGTCAGACAAGTGAATGACGGTGGCAAATTCCGGAATTTTGGAAGCTTGTTAGGGCTTTGCATTCATGAGCGTGAGATGGACAATTACATGATTAGAAAGATTCAAACGCAATGGGACTCGCCAGTGGACATTCTTGGATGACACGTTGTCTTCATTGGACACAAAACAATTACCAACAGAAACTTCAAATTGTTTGCTTCCATAGACTGTGCAGTACATCAGTCATTAAGTGTGGATCTTGGATCTACACCAGGCGGTGTAGATCCAAGGCCAAGAGGATAGTGAGGGACTCTAGCCACCCAAGCTTCTCACTGCTGCAGTCAGGCAAGTCTCATGACTCAGGAGGAGCTTCTATCCCCAAGCCTTCAGACTGCTCAAGAATCACTTTACTTACCACTGTCTTTACCGGACTACAATACTCTTCATTCAATGACTGTAAATAATGTAAAAACAAGAGTATAAAGAAGTCATACTGTTTGTTCATACTACTGTCACTAGTCAACTGACAAAGAACTGTAGACACCTTCATATTTGTTGCTTCCTATACTGTTATACTAGTTGGTACTGTATGTGACTACTGTACTTCTACTTGTACAGCAGTGACGTGCGGTGAGGTTGATGGCTGGTGAGGCACTGACTTCATCACAGTCACATTTACAAACATATGAACCCTAAAGAGTATCTTATTCACCATTTGATTGGCAGCAGTTAACAGGTTATGTTTAAAAGCTCATACCAGCATTCTTCCCTGCTTGGCACTCAGCATCAAGGCTTGGAATTGGGGGTTAAATCACCAAAAATGATTCCCGGGCACAGCGCCACTGCTGCCCACTGCTCCCCTCACCTCCCAGGGGGTGAACAAGGGGATGGGTCAAATGCAGAGGACAAATTTCATTACACCTAGTGTGTGTGTGACAATCATTGCTACTTTAACTTAACTTTAACTTTACACATACAAACTGTAGCACACAAAAAAGCACATTTAATTAAAAAAAACGTTATTATGGTCTTACCTTTACTTATAAATGAAGTCCACAACTAAAGCCCTCACTTCAACTTCCCACGTGCAAGATTGAATCTATTTAAAAAAGTGTAACCGAGGGTTTATAAATGTGGCCTATACTGTATGAAACTACAAAATAACAAACACGGCGGCTCCAGTTTACACGAGGACCACTTTATTTACCTACTTTCAAAAACCTCCGCAACGTGTCGTCACTTCCGCTCTTAGCGCCTTCAAAATAAGAGCTCAAGGCATATACTGTATAACAGCGCATAACAGGAACTTAACATCACAAAGAGGAAAGCCCATGAAAATAGGTTACAAAAGTTATTTAATAAGAAGCCAAAAAGTGCAAAAACAATAATGTTGGTGTTGGAGGAGTTGTGAATTAGGTACACCTGCAGTCTGCAGGTGTACCTAATGTTGTGGCCCTGCAGTCATTCACAACTCCTCCAACACGAACATTATTGTTTTTGCATTTTTTGGCTTCTTATGAAATAACTTTTTTAAATAGATTCAATCTTGCACATGGGAAGATTAAGTGTGGGCTTTAGTTGATATAACAATTCTACGGCGGGGGTGCAGGAGGCGGGATTACTGCGAGCCTCAGCCAGTGCGTCTTTTGCAGCCGTTTTATGATCGCTCAGCACAAGAAATACGTTACACACATACAGTTGTTGACAAAATACACTGTACATTATATACCTCAGCTAACTAAACTATGGAAATGTATAATATAATTCATATAGCAATACAGTCTCACTGCACAGCAGACCAGCAGTTAGCCGAGTCATTGCGCAATCCATGGTGAGGCACTGAGTGACGTGCCTCAACTGGCTGCTGTTCACCGCACCGTCTCTTCTCAGTATTTGAACGGCAAATGTGAAAATTCAGCGATTTTAAATAAAAATAATTTAAAACGGGTGAAGTTAAATGGAAAATAACTTTATTGTATAATCACTGGATACATATAACAATTTAATAAAAAAAAAATATATTTTTACATTTTTTTTCTTTCTAGTGACTGCACGTCACTGTTGTACGGATACCTCTACCATAACTACTGGGACTTATTGTGCAACTTATTGTCTTGTAATTAATGTACATCAGAGCTATTCAAATGTTTGTATTTAGTGTATTAGATTCAGCAACTAGTGTTTGGATCCCACTGTACGCAATATCTGAAGAGCATTTCACTGTGGTGTACTCTGCATGTGCTAAATGGATCTGCGCTCACAGATTGGTTCCACCTGTGTTTTGTTGGAGTTGCAACAGCAACTTGAGACATGTTTTGTATGTTGTTGTTGTCCTGCACACCTGGTATTGACCAATCATGTCTTTGTCTACAGGGGATGCTGCTGAAAAGGAGCGGCAAGTCTCTCAACAAGGAGTGGAAGAAAAAGTATGTTACTCTCTGCGACAATGGGCTGCTTACCTACCACCCCAGTCTACATGTGAGCTATGCACACACACACACACACACACACACCACAGCTTCTTTTTATACTCTTCTATTGGCTCACTTTGGCCTGATGAACACATCATCAGGAATATTCTTGCTAATTGTCGCATGTCACTGTGCTGCTGTACTCTGTCCATTTCTTTTATTATTTCAATTTGACCAACACATTTACTGTCATCATAATGGGCAGGTTCATTTATGTCTGGTTGCTATATGCAGGGAAACAATGATTTCCTGTTTGACATTTGTGCGACAACAACATTTAAATGAGCAATTATGTTGTCACATAGTGGACCACCTTTTGTTTTAGTCTCATAAATTAACACCTTGATGGCAATAAGAACGCTAATGAAAACTCTTTTTAACACCACTATTATTTTTATGTTGAATAAAAATGACAAAGTGGAACCTCAAACTTAACTGGTTCTTCAACATGGTTCGTATTTGTGTGTGTGTGTGTGTGTATATATATATATAAATATACAGGTAAAAGCCAGTAAATTAGAATTTTTTGAAAAACTTGATTTATTTCAGTAATTGCATTCAAAAGGTGTAACTTGTACATTATATTTATTCATTGCACACAGACTGATGCATTCAAATGTTTATTTCATTTAATTTTGATGATTTGAAGTGGCAACAAATGAAAATCCAAAATTCCGTGTGTCACAAAATTAGAATATTACTTAAGGCTAATACAAAAAAGGGATTTTTAGAAATGTTGGCCAACTGAAAAGTATGAAAATGAAAAATATGAGCATGTACAATACTCAATACTTGGTTGGAGCTCCTTTTGCCTCAATTACTGCGTTAATGCGGCGTGGCATGGAGTCGATGAGTTTCTGGCACTGCTCAGGTGTTATGAGAGCCCAGGTTGCTCTGATAGTGGCCTTCAACTCTTCTGCGTTTTTGGGTCTGGCATTCTGCATCTTCCTTTTCACAATACCCCACAGATTTTCTATGGGGCTAAGGTCAGGGGAGTTGGCGGGCCAATTTAGAACAGAAATACCATGGTCCGTAAACCAGGCACGGGTAGATTTTGCGCTGTGTGCAGGCGCCAAGGCCTGTTGGAACTTGAAATCTCCATCTCCATAGAGCAGGTCAGCAGCAGGAAGCATGAAGTGCTCTAAAACTTGCTGGTAGACGGCTGCGTTGACCCTGGATCTCAGGAAACAGAGTGGACCGACACCAGCAGATGACATGGCACCCCAAACCATCACTGATGGTGGAAACTTTACACTAGACTTCAGGCAACGTGGATCCTGTGCCTCTCCTGTCTTCCTCCAGACTCTGGGACCTCCATTTCCAAAGGAAATGCAAAATGTGCATGGTTGGGTGATGGTTTGGGGTGCCATGTCATCTGCTGGTGTCGGTCCACTCTGTTTCCTGAGATCCAGGGTCAACGCAGCCGTCTACCAGCAAGTTTTAGAGCACTTCATGCTTCCTGCTGCTGACCTGCTCTATGGAGATGGAGATTTCAAGTTCCAACAGGACTTGGCGCCTGCACACAGCGCAAAATCTACCCGTGCCTGGTTTACGGACCATGGTATTTCTGTTCTAAATTGGCCCGCCAACTCCCCTGACCTTAGCCCCATAGAAAATCTGTGGGGTATTGTGAAAAGGAAGATGCAGAATGCCAGACCCAAAAACGCAGAAGAGTTGAAGGCCACTATCAGAGCAACCTGGGCTCTCATAACACCTGAGCAGTGCCAGAAACTCATCGACTCCATGCCACGCCGCATTAACGCAGTAATTGAGGCAAAAGGAGCTCCAACCAAGTATTGAGTATTGTACATGCTCATATTTTTCATTTTCATACTTTTCAGTTGGCCAACATTTCTAAAAATCCCTTTTTTGTATTAGCCTTAAGTAATATTCTAATTTTGTGACACACAGAATTTTGGATTTTCATTTGTTGCCACTTCAAATCATCAAAATTAAATGAAATAAACATTTGAATGCATCAGTCTGTGTGCAATGAATAAATATAATGTACAAGTTACACCTTTTGAATGCAATTACTGAAATAAATCAAGTTTTTCAAAATATTCTAAATTACTGGCTTTTACCTGTATATGCATATATACTGTATGTATATATATATATATATATATATATATATATATATATATATATATATATATATATATATATATATATATATATACTGTATGTATGTACGTATATATATTTATATATATATATATATATATATATATATATATATATACTGTATGTATTAGGGTTGTACGGTATAGCGGTACTAATAAAGTTCTTCGGTACTAATATATCAAAAACGGTATTCTACTGCGTCTGAAAAATATCGGTTCCCTTTTTTTTCCACGAGCATGACGGCACACCCGTATACAAATGAGTTTTAAGGTGAGACTTAAATGCTTCTACTGAGGTAGCATCTCTAACTGTTACTGCTAGAACATTCCAGAGTACTAGAGCCCCAATAGATAATGCTCTAAAGCCCTGTCAGGTTCAAACACTGATGACATCTATTAATCAGACAGACAAGAAGCAAGGAATCATGCAGAGACAGAGTTCAATTTAGCTCATGCCTGTATTCTAGTTACAGATCCAAACTACGTTCTAAAAGTCCAGCCCACGTGCTTCCTCTATTTATTTGGAAGGTCCCTGTTACATCACTGAAGCTGTCGCTGAGGGAAGGGGGTAAGCCCGACAACTCCAGTTAGACACAATATATGATTATAGAATAAATGAAAATTAGTTGACGCTGGTGATATGGCCTTGTCTCTGCTCTGTCTGCGTCACGGCGGTGTTCGGCCTTGGCCGTCAGCAGGCCGAGTCTGGACACAACACTGATACCAGACTGGCTGGCAATCTTTTGGATTGCCAGCTTTGCACAGATACAAAAATCTAACTTGAGCACAATACCTAATTACTATAGCAACGGACTTTAAGCATACTAAAGTTGTGTGATAACTTTACACATAATTATTCTAACAAGCCCGCAGACTGTTTTGGGGCTCTGGGAATCACTAATAAGCTGGAGTTGTTTGAAGGCAGATTTCTTGCCGGGACATATGGTACAATACAATCAGCAAGATAGACCGTGTAGTATTTTATACCTAAGTAGTAAAACCTTAAAGTCACATCTTAAGTGCACAAGAAGCCAGTGCAGGTGAGACAGTATAGTTATATATATATATATATATATATATAAATATATACTGTATTTGGCTGTCGACGTATACAGTAGCATTGTCATTTCCAAGGGACAAGCGGTAGAAAGTGGGTGGATGGGTTAGTTATTAATCAATTTGTTCATACACTGTTATTATCTGGTTACCGTATTTTCCGCACCATAAGGCGCCCTGGGTTAAAAGCCGCGCCTTCAATGAACGGCATATTTCAAAACTTTGTCCACCTATAAGCTGCCCCGTGTTGTAAGCCGCATCTAACTGCGCTAAAGGAATGTCAAAAAAACAGTCAGATAGGTCAGTCAAACTTTAACAATATATTAAAAACCAGCGTTCTAACAACTCTGTTCACTCCCAAAATGTACGCAAATGTGCAATCACAAACATACGTATATCAACATGGACAGAGCTGCGTGAAAAAAGCCACCCGGCCTCTTCGCGTAAACTTAAACTTCCCTTAACCACTCGCTCATCCTTTCTTCATCCATCCATCCCTTCGAGTTAGCTTTTATGATGACGCCGGCTGGAAAGGTCTCTTTTGGCAAGGTCTTCCTTTTGAATATCACCATGGGTGGAAGTTTCATTAGCATGGCAAGCTAGAACCACAGTGAAGGATGACTTCTCATTCCCTGTGGTGCGAATATTCACCGTACGTGCTCCCGTTGTATCCACAGTGCGGTTCACAGGAATATCAGTTGCTGTGAAATAGTAATCCGTGTGCGGATGGAGAGATTGCGTCTTTTCATGAACCGGATCCCTGACGCTTAGTAGGAGCCATTTTGTGGTCTTTACAGATGTAAACACACAAAGGAAATGAAACGTACGGTATATCCGCGCGCTTTTTCTTCTTCTACGCGGGCGGGTGGTTGCTTACAGTAGAAGAAGAAGCGCTTCCTGTTCTATGGGGGCGGGTGCTTACCTTGGCGGTTGCTTGCGTAGAAGAAGAAGCGCTTCCTGTTCTACCGGGAAAAAAGATGGCGGCTGTTTACCGAAGTTGCGAGATCGAAACTTTATGAAAATGAATCGTAATATTAATCCATATATAAAGCGCACCGGGTTAAAAGCCGCACTGTCAGCTTTTGAGTAAATTTGTGGTTTTTAGGTGCGGCTAATAGTGCGGAAAATACGGTACTTTCTGTTTTAACATGATCTATCTTCACCTGTGTTCAAATGTATTAAGCACGTATTCTTCTGTTGTTTGGATACTTTACTTGTTTGATACTTTACTTGTTTGGATACTTTACTTTGGATACTTTACATTAGCTTAGGTTGACATTCGGGTATGGATCCAAGACCAAGTAGTTATACATTGCTTCTCCTGTGTCCAGGGACATATTTCCTGAGTAATACAAATGAAAAAAAGTAGGGATGTCCGATAATGGCTTTTTGCCGATATTCCGATATTGTCCAACTCTTTAATTACCGATACCGATACCGATATCAACCGATATATGCAGTCGTGGAATTAACACATTATTATGCCTAATTTGGACAACCAGGTATGGTGAAGATAAGGTCCTTTAAAAAAAAAAAAAAAGATAAATAAATTAAAAACATTTTCTTGAATAAAAAAGAAAGTAAAACAATATAAAAACAGTTACCTAGAAACTAGTAATGAATGAAAATGAGTACAATGAAGTGTTAAAGGTTAGTACTATTAGTGGACCAGCAGCACGCACAATCATGTGTGCTAACGGACTGTATCCCTGCAGACTGTATTGATATATATTGACATATAATGTAGGAACCTACCACAATATTAATAACAGAAAGAAACAACCCTTTTGTGTGAATGAGTGTGAATGGGGGAGGGAGGTTTTTTGGGTTGGTGCACTAATTGTAAGTGTATCTTGTGTTTTTATGTTGATTTAATTAAAACAAACAAAAAACGATACCGATAATAAAAAAAAAACGATACCGATAATTTCCGATATTTCATTTTAACGCATTTATCGGCCGATAATATCGGACATCCCTAAAAAAAAGATTTGATAATAGAAAATATTGATGTTATCATTGTAGTATCAACTATATAAAGCTCTTGTATTTGGTATCGTTAGTCGATATTTGTACAAATCCGCCATTTGTTTACATTGAGGAGCGTGAGCTGTTAGTTATTGTATCCTTCTATGGTGTGTAGTGAAGCATGTTTAGATAGTCCTCATCCTGCAGAGATGATACTTGTAAGAAACACACTTTATTTGTCGCCACGTAGGCAAGGATGATTCATTTAGAAGTAGCTAAAACACTAGCGAGGGACGTTAGCCGCTAGCAAATTATGTTTTAAACCGCCGCTTCAGTGTTTATAGCTGTGTCTTTATTGTTTGTTTTAAAGCCAAAATATTTCCATTTTCCCTCCTCTGTTTTCACACCGTTTCTGCTTGCAAGTCAGAATCAGAATCAGAATCAGCTTTATTGTCATTACGCAAGGTAACGAGATTGAGGCCATTCCATACAGTGCGATGTGTGCATGCTAGAAAAACAATGTGTAAATATTAGGGATGTCCCAATCCGATATTTGGATCGGATCGGCTGCCGATATTTGCCAAAAATTGCGTATCGGCAAGGCATGGGAAAATGCCGATCCAGATCCAGTTTAAAAAAAAACTCTGGTCCGTGTTTTTCAACGCACCGATTTAAATAATACATTCCACTTTTCTGCTGCTCCCTAATTTCCGTTCCGCATTTTCCAGCACACCTTCAACACATCCACAGGTCTGTGAATTCTTACGCAGTTGCTTTTAGCTGCTGGCATTACACGACAGGCTCTTCTCACTCTTTCCTGTGTCTCCCTCTCACAGACAGCAAGCGCACCTTCTTACACACGTCACATACTGTCACGTCATACGTCACATACGTATACGTCCTCCCCGAGCAGAGAGGTAGCAGCATGGCTAACGTTAGCTGTGATGCTAGCGCAGCCGTGCGAGCAACGCTCCCTCTAAGGCAGTGGTTCTCAACCTTTTTTCAGTGATGTACCCCCTGTGAACATTTTTTTAATTCAAGTACCCCCTAATCAGAACAAAGCATTTTTGGTTGAAAAAAAGAGATAAAGAGGTAAAATACAGCACTATGTCATCAGTTTCTGATTTATTAAATTGTATAACAGTGTAAAATATTGCTCATTTGTTGAGGTCTTTCTTGAACTATTTGGAAAAAAAGATATAAAAATAACTAAAAACAAGTGATTCAATTATAAATAAAGATTTCTACACATAGAAGTAATCATCAACTTAAAGTGCCCTCTTTGGGGTTTGTAATAGAAATCCATCTGGATTCATGAACTTAATTCCAAACATTTATTCACAAAAAAATAAATCTTTAACATCAATATTTATGGAACAAATCTAGCTGTCAACACTGAATTTTTTTTTGAGACATTAAAAAAAAATCTCTGCATGAAAGTTTAAAAGTAGCATATATTAATGCAGTATGAAGAAGAATGTTTTAATGTAGACATGCAAGCCTTGAAAGAAAATGTTGAAAATCAAGACTACATTTCCTGCAAATGGGTGCATTTCTACCCTATATTTTAACTTTAGATTTATTCTCATATCAAACTCTTTTGGCTGTCTTTTTGACACTTACATCCGGCGCCCCCCTCCACACCCTGGATTATAAATAATGTAAATAATTCAATGTGATTATCTTGTGTGATGACTGTATTATGATGATAGTATATATCTGATAGTATATATCTGTATCATGAATCAATTTAAGTGGACCCCGACTTAAACAAGTTGAAAAACTTATTGGGGTGTTACCATTTAGTGGTCAATTGTACGGAATATGTACTTCACTGTGCAACCTACTAATAAAAGTCTCAATCAATCAATCAAAACACATAGAATCATCATACTGCTGTGATTATATGCATCAAGTGTTCATTCAAGGATGAGGCAAAATATCGGGATATATATTGTGTATCGCAATATGGCCTTAAAATATTGCAATATTAAAAAAAGGCCATATCGCCCAGCTCTAGTTCAATGATGCCATTTCTGTTTGTCGTGTATAATTTTGTCTATTTTGTGTTTATCCTTGAATAAACAGGTCAGTTTCTTGTTACCAACCATTGTGTATTATTCAAACTCCCCTAATTCAGCTGGCTAGTTGTTATCAAGAGTACTAAAACCCTTTTCAACATGATTCTGACAACTAAGTAGGCTACATAATTTTAATACATGCTCGGATAGGCTAGTATCGGTCAGTATCGGTATCGGATCGGAAATGCAAAAACAATATCGGTATCGGATCGGAAGTGCAAAAACCTGGATCGGGACATCCCTAGTAAATATATAAAAATATAAAAAATATAGAAGTGCAATGAATATAGGG
This sequence comes from Nerophis lumbriciformis, assembly GCF_033978685.3. Classification (NCBI taxonomy): domain Eukaryota; kingdom Metazoa; phylum Chordata; class Actinopteri; order Syngnathiformes; family Syngnathidae; genus Nerophis; species Nerophis lumbriciformis. The sequence continues at coordinate 35,781,094 of NC_084575.2, forward strand.
TGAAATGAATATATACATGAAAAAAAATTATAATAAATAAATAAAAAACAGGGTGGTTGGTGGAATGGGTTATTGCACCGAAGAGAAGGCAGTTATGAGGGACAATGGGGCAGTCCGTTCAGGATGGTTATGGCCCTGGGGAAGAAGCTGTTCTTTAGCCTGTTTGTTTTGGTTTTAATGCACCTGTAGCACTTCCCAGAGGGCAGCAGGTGGAACAGGTCAGAGCCAGGGTGGGTGCTGTCCTTGATGATGGCACTGGCTCTGTTGAGGCAGCGGGAGGTGTAGAGGTCCGTCAGAGAGGGGAGAGGGCTTTGTTTGTGTGCGTTGACCAACTTGCATCTGGGCTCATATTACCAGCGATGTCATCGTGACGTGCCATCATGTCCATGAGGGAAAAAAAGTACCGCTATTTTTCAAAAGCAGTATTGTACCTTTTGTAATTGGTTAGTACTTGTTAGTGTTGGTATAACATAGGACTGTAGCCAACGTGGCCAAGTCCTACAATGACAGGAATGCGATGACTCCTTACAGCAGTGGTTCTCAAACTTTTTTTGTCATCCCCCACTTTGGACAAGGGGGAGTTTTCAAGCCCCACCTGCCCCCATCGCCCCAACAGAGCGCTAATGCCAAGCTTTAACATTTTCAAATTTATTGAACATCAAGTTGTATACATTCGAACTCAATAACATAAAATAACATTAAGTTCAATAATAAATAAAATAACTGTGCAGCTGTGGTATAACTTGCATAAAGTTCAATAATAAATAAAATAACTTCCATCAAGTTCAATGATAAATAAAACAAAAGTGTTGTAACTTGCATCAAGTTCAATAATAAATAAATAAAAAGTGTTATAACTTGCATCACGTTCAATAATAAATCAAAAAAAGTGTTATAACTTGCATCAAGTTCAATAATAAATCAAATAAAAGTGTTATAACTTGCATCAAGTTCAATAATAAATCAAAAAAAGTGTTATAACTTGCATCACGTTCAATAATAAATCAAAAAAAGTGTTATAACTTGCATCAAGTTCAATAATAAATCAAATAACTTGCATCAAGTTCAATAATAAATCAAAAAAAGTGTTATAACTTGCATCAAGTTCAATAATAAATAAAACAAAAGTGTTATAACTTGCATCAAGTTCAATAATAAATAAAAAAAAGTGTTATAACTTGCATCAAGTTCAATAATAAAAAAAAGTGTTATAACTTGCATCAAGTTCAATAATAAATCAAATAAAAGTGTTATAACTTGCATCAAGTTCAATAATAAATCAAATAACTTGCATCAAGTTCAATAATAAATCAAAAAAAGTGTTATAACTTGCATCAAGTTCAATAATAAATAAAACAAAAGTGTTATAACTTGCATCAAGTTCAATAATAAATCAAAAAAAGTGTTATAACTTGCATCAAGTTCAATAATAAATCAAATAACTTGCATCAAGTTCAATAATAAATACAATAAAAGTGCCACTTTGCAATCTTTGCAAAAAAAAAAGGAGGAGCTATGCATTTGCAAGACAGGGCAAGTGACAGCACTTTCCCCCAGGAGAGCCACCTTGCTTCACTGTGAAACAGCACGGCTGTATGATCAGCTCCCATTTCCTCACACAGTGCAGAGAACAGTCGCGCTTTCAGTGGTCGTGTTTTGATCAAATTTACCGCGCTCACAGCATGTTAAAACCTCATTGAGTTCGGGGCTGAGCTGCCTTGACGCGAGTGCTTCCCGGCGAATGACACAGTGTGTGCCCGTCACATTTTTGTTTCTCTGCAGGCGCTGGCTCTGGCTTGACGACCTTTGAGGTGCGAGTCACAAATGTATATATTTGTGTAATTGTGATCCACACATTAGCCTGCTACCCATCCGTGCGAAAGTTTGTTCCGCTTAGCCCCGCCCCCATTAGTTACTGTTGCTATGTCTGTCAAACTTTCGCTCGTACCGAGAAATATAAAGCCTACAGTAAAAATAAGTACCGGTAATTTCCATTTATTTATATAGCGGATTTCACAGACAGAATCACAAAGTGATTTACAGTGTGTATAGAAAATGAAAGCATAGTAAAAAAAATAATCTAAGAATATAATAATTAAAAAAAAAAAATTAAAGTGAAATTTCCTCCCGTTCCTCGCGCCCCACCTGTCATGTCTCTATTCCCCACCAGTGGGGCGCGCCCCACACTTTGAGAAACGCTGCCTTACAGGTTATTAATGATAACTGACACTATTTATAGAATTAATGTACATCCACAAACTCTGGGAAATTGCAGAAAAAAACCGCAGACTAGAGCTGATGGAACAAATAATAGGTAGTGGCTGGAATTGTCATTGTGGGCACAAGCCACCTGGGGCCAAGCGTGGGTGTCGTGTGAGTCTGATGAATGGCAACTTAACGTATTGACAAAATAATGTTTTTTGCATTCATTGTGGCTGTCGACCCAGTTGCTGCTGCTGCTGCATGTCAACTTGTTTCTCTTTTGTGCATTAGTCCACGTCATTGTACACCACTGTATTACTGCAATTGTCCTCACTTGATGAATTAGTCAAATTGTCTAGCCAGAGGTTGTGGGTTTAATTCCCTCTGAGCTTTCTTTGAAAAAGCTCGAGCAAAAGCTTGCACGTCAATCAGCCGTTCGAGCAGCTGAGGCAGTAAATCAGTGGTAAAAGCCATCACTTAACACATCAGCACACGCAAACCGCCTGCAGCACAAAAACACTGGTTTTCTTGCGCAGTCTATTGTCAATTAGTGTGTTTGCAGAGGCTAATCGGATGAAACTCAATCAGCGCCGCTAATTGCCCAACTATGTGCAAAGAAATCACATTAATGCCGCTAATTAGGTAGTTGGCGATGACGCCGCCTTGTTGGCAGGGAAAGTGTGAACCAAATGTTGTCGTACTTTTAGGTCACTCAGCAGCAGCCAAGGTGGCAAAGGAGTGTTGGTGTTATGTTGACATTAAAGAGGCCTTCATCTTCACTTCTCGCTTATATCACTATTTGAAACTTTTTTTTTATTATTATACCTGCACTGTTCCACAGCTTAATCATGCAGTACGGATGGACTCTATGCCTTTTTTGTACTACATGTGTCTGGTACCATCCTCCTGTTCAAGTTTCTATTCGTAAAGTTCCAGTGCCTGCTTTAAAAAGGGAAAACAAATAAGACGGACCGAAAACTGTCTTGCCTCTGGTGAGGGCGGTCGCATTTTTCTCCGCTCCCTCCTTCCTTGCTTGCTCTTCGTTTTGTCTTGTCTGAACTTTTTTTGTAACGCTTTCTTTGCGCTGTCCTCAAATCTAAACATCAAACATGGATATGATCAGCTGGACTCTCGACGCAATTGACAAAGTCTTTTGGACAAGGAAAAGAGGTTCGGGGAAGCCTGGCTGCTCTGATGGAACCATTGCTGCGGGGTACGTGAGAGACTCCCGGGATACATTGAGAACCATGTGCCTCTCAGTCCTTTCCATCGATGACGTGGAAGACATCTACCTATTTGGAACCGTGATCTGATTGGGCTGGGCATTGCTCTGGTGTATCATCAAATTCGGAAGACGATGGCAGCCACTCAAGGAGCCCAACGGCTGTTCGTCGCAATGGAAGGATGGGGCAGGGCTGTGGGAACACAGACTGCGGCGATTTCTGATCTGAATCGCAAGATGGATCACATCTTGGAGAAGTTTGCTGAGAAGGAGAATTTAATTGAATTTGAGAGAAACCAGCATGGACAAATAGGGCAGGCAAGTCATTGTTTTTTGACTGCTCGAAGAAAACAACATCATAATCTACGATTTGACTCCCTCGAATGACCTTGACGCTATCAGGAACAGACTGTTCTGAAAAACACCCACGAGGACACTTCAACGATGGACGCTTTTGACCTCCCTTTTTCTCAACAAACACCTGGTGTCGAACAGTCCACAAAAACATTTCAACATCACACCCAAGTTAATTGGGCATAAATGCACGCACCCGCCCCTTCCTCAACCAACGCCTTCACCACCGCTTGTTTGCTCCAACTCCCCCTCCCTCTGTTGCGAGTTTGTTGTGACTAAATGTAACGTGTTTATGTTTGCATTGCAAATGAGGTTTTTTCCCTTGGACTCAGTCTGGACCCCCTCTTGTGGATCCAGCCTTTGACTGATATTTTTTTACTCTTCCCCCCTTTCCCAATATCACTTTTTTCTCACCTTTTTTTTAAGGAGCGCCGTAAAAATGGCTGTTCCGTCTGCGGTCTCGTCTTGTCTCCCTGTAACGTATGTCTGCTCTTAGTGGAACTGTGCCGAAAATATACTTTTCAGTACTTATGTGTCTTGTGCATGTTAAGAATTGACAACAAATCATCTTGAATCTTGAATCTTGAACAGCGATAGAGAATAGCAACAGTCCCTCACTGGGGTGGGTGGTGTTTGGAGAGAAGAATCTGGTTGTTGCTCTGAATTACAGCAACAGATACTGTATTTTTCGGACTATAAGTCGCAGTTTTTTTCATAGTTTGGCCGGGGGTGGGACTTATACTCAGGAGCGACTTATGTGTAAAATGATTAACACATTAGCGTAAAATATCAAATAATATTATTGATCTCATTCACGTAAGAGACTAGACGTATAAGATTTCATGGGATTTAGCGATTAGGAGTGACAGATTGTATAGCATGTTCTATATGTTATAGTTATTTGAATGACTCTTACCATAATATGTTACGTTAACATACCAGTTGGTTATTTATGCCTCATATAACGTACACTTATTCAGCCTGTTGTTCACTATTCTTCATTTATTTTAAATTGCCTTTCAAATGTCTATTCTTGGTGTTGGCTTTTATCAAATAAATTTCCCCAAAAAATGCAACTTATACTCCAGTGCGACTTATATATGTTTTTTTTCCTTCTTTATTATGCATTTTCGGCCGGTGCGACTTATACTCCGAAAAATGCGGTAGTGAGAGTGCCTTCTTCATTGCACCATTCGTGTAGTGCTTTATAGACCAGATAAGCATCGCGTTCAGGAAATAGCAAAGTTGTAATTGTAGAATCTGAAGCTGGGATGTACAGGAAGAGAAAAGAGCAAGATACAGCAACAAGAAGTCAACGTCCTCACTCGTTGGTGCGATACTGATTGAGGAGTAGCTGGTATCTGCTTGTGGGACCTGGTTGGGGAAGCTGGTGCAGGACTGTAAAGTCAACAACTGTGATGGGAAAATGTATACAGGATTCAAATGTGATTTTTGTTTCTTGCCAAATCACTTTCTCTTCTACGTCATCATCAGTCTTGCCAGAATAAGCCAGATAAGTTTGGATTCATGTTTTTAAGGCCTCTTCTGCACTAAGCCGGCTAAGGTTATCCAGGGTAAACTCCACCTGACCTTATCCTTGTCCACACACACACAATGATCGTCTAAGACCCCCTACACCCCCCCCCTGGCAGCTCAGTTGCCAGAATCTTACTGTAAAATTTAAGGTAGTTTTTACAACATATTAATTAATTAATTCTGGCAACTGAGCTGCCATCCATCCATCCATCCATCTTCTTCCGCTTATCCGAGGTCGGGTCGCGGGGGCAGCAGCTTAAGCAGGGAAGCCCAGACTTCCCTCTCCCCAGCCACTTCGTCCAGCTCCTCCCGGGGGATCCCGAGGCGTTCCCAGGCCAGCCGGGAGAGATAGTCTTCCCAACGTGTCCTGGGTCTTCCCCGTGGCCTCCTACCGGTCGGACGTGCCTGAAACACCTTCCTAGGGAGGCGTTCGGGTGGCATCCTGACCAGATGCCCGAACCACCTCATCTGGCTCCTCTCCATGTGGAGGAGCAGCGGCTTTACTTTGAGCTCCTCCCGAATGACAGAGCTTCTCACCCTATCTCTAAGGGAGAGCCCCGCCACTCGGCGGAGGAAACTCATTTGGGCCGCTTGTACCCGTGATCTTGTCCTTTCGGTCATAACCCAAAGCTCATGACCATAGGTGAGGATGGGAACGTAGATCGACCGGTAAATTGAGAGCTTTGCCTTCCGGCTCAGCTCCTTCTTCACCACAACGGATCGATACAGCGTCCGCATTACTGAAGATGCCGCACCGATCCGCCTGTCGATCTCACGATCCACTCTTCCCCCACTCGTGAACAAGACTCCGAGGTACTTGAACTCCTCCACTTGGGGCAAGATCTCCTCCCCAACCCGGAGATGGCACTCCACCCTTTTCCGGGAGAGAACCATGGACTCGGACTTGGAGGTGCTGATTCCCATCTCAGTCGCTTCACACTCGGCTGCGAACCGATCCAGCGAGAGCTGAAGATCTTGGCCAGAGGAAGCCATCAGGACCACATCATCTGCAAATAGCAGAGACCTAATCCTGCAGCCACCAAACCAGATCCCCTCAACGCCTTGACTGCATCTAGAAATTCTGTCCATAAATGTTATGAACAGAATGGGTGACAAAGGGCAGCCTTGGCGGAGTCCAACCCTCACTGGAAACGTGTCCGACTTACTGCCGGCAATGCGGACCAAGCTCTGGCACTGATTATACAGGGAGCGAACCGCCACAATAAGACAGTCCGTTACCCCATACTCTCTGAGCACTCCCCACAGGACTTCCCGGGGTACACGGTCGAATGCCTTCTCCAAGTCCACAAAGCACATGTAGACTGGTTGGGCAAACTCCCATGCACCCTCAAGGACCCTGCCGAGAGTATAGAGCTGGTCCACAGTTCCACGACCAGGACGAAAACCACACTGTTCCTCCTGAATCCGAGGTTCGACTATCCGGCGTAGCCTCCTCTCCAGTACACCTGAATAGACCTTACCGGGAAGACTGAGGAGTGTGATCCCACGATAGTTGGAACACACCCTCCGGTTCCCATTCTTAAAGAGAGGAACCACCACCCCGAGCTGTCAGTTTTTTTTTAATTGTAAAATAACTGTGGTTCCATTTACATTTACTACTCCCAAACCCCTGATCCCTGAAGTGTTGTATCCCAAATAGCTGCAATGGCTTTCCCTTAAGGTATACATGTGTGATTTCCACAAAATGAAAATCTGGGGGAGAAGGTGTAAATCTGGCGCCAGGCCGTAGCTATATACCCGCAGCAGCCTGTGGCATGTTAGAATTGTTTAAAAAAGAGGTGTTATTTAAATGATCCAAAAACTAAACGTAATGAGCTTCTAACAGCGTGAAAAACGGCCTCCATTGTGAATGCTTGATATATTTTTATTCCGAGAAAAATATGACAGAGAACGTTCTGGACTTCTTCTTCTTCTTAACAGGGGTGTTAAGACGGAAGAGAAACACGGGCATGTCTGGTTGACTCACCTTCATATTTCCAGTGGTTAGCTCGGAGTTATGAAACAGCTTTATTATGAAGCTGGCTGTGGCGCCTTCTTTCTGACGTCACTTCCTGTGTGGGGCGCGTTCTCTCTGGTGTCACTTCCTGTGGGGCGCTGTCTTTCTGGCGTCACTTCCTGTGGGGCGCTGTCTTTCTGGCGTCACTTCCTGTGGGGCGCTGTCTTTCTGGCGTCACTTCCTGTGGGGCGCTGTTTTTCTGGCGTCACTTCCTGTGGGGCGCTGTCTTTCTGGCGTCACTTCCTGTGGGGCTCTGTCTTTCTGGCGTCACTTCCTGTGGGGCGCTGTCTTTCTGACATCACTTCCTGTGTGGTGCTGTCTTTCTGACATCACTTCCTGTGGGGCGCTGTCTTTCTGGCGTCACTTCCTGTGGGGCGCTGTCTTTCTGGCGTCACTTCCTGTGGGGCGCTGTCTTTCTGGCGTCACTTCCTGTGGGGCGCTGTCTTTCTGGCGTCACTTCCTGTGGGGCGCTGTCTTTCTGGCGTCACTTCCTGTGGGGCGCTGTCTTTCTGACATCACTTCCTGTGTGGTGCTGTCTTTCTGGCGTCACTTCCTGTGGGGCGCTGTCTTTCTGGCGTCACTTCCTGTGGGGCGCTGTCTTTCTGGCGTCACTTCCTGTGGGGCGCTGTCTTTCTGGCGTCACTTCCTGTGGGGCGCTGTCTTTCTGGCGTCACTTCCTGTGGGGCGCTGTCTTTCTGGCGTCACTTCCTGTGGGGCGCTGTCTTTCTGGCGTCACTTCCTGTGGGGCGCTGTCTTTCTGGCGTCACTTCCTGTGGGGCGCTGTCTTTCTGACATCACTTCCTGTGTGGTGCTGTCTTTCTGACATCACTTCCTGTGTGGTGCTGTCTTTCTGACATCACTTCCTGTGGGGCGCTGTCTTTCTGGCGTCACTTCCTGTGGGGCGCTGTCTTTCTGGCGTCACTTCCTGTGGGGCGCTGTCTTTCTGGCGTCACTTCCTGTGGGGCGCTGTCTTTCTGGCGTCACTTCCTGTGGGGCGCTGTCTTTCTGGCGTCACTTCCTGTGGGGCGCTGTCTTTCTGGCGTCACTTCCTGTGGGGCGCTGTCTTTCTGACATCACTTCCTGTGTGGTGCTGTCTTTCTGGCGTCACTTCCTGTGGGGCGCTGTCTTTCTGGCGTCACTTCCTGTGGGGCGCTGTCTTTCTGGCGTCACTTCCTGTGGGGCGCTGTCTTTCTGGCGTCACTTCCTGTGGGGCGCTGTCTTTCTGGCGTCACTTCCTGTGGGGCGCTGTCTTTCTGGCGTCACTTCCTGTGGGGCGCTGTCTTTCTGGCGTCACTTCCTGTGGGGCGCTGTCTTTCTGGCGTCACTTCCTGTGGGGCGCTGTCTTTCTGGCGTCACTTCCTGTGGGGCGCTGTCTTTCTGGCGTCACTTCCTGTGGGGCGCTGTCTTTCTGGCGTCACTTCCTGTGGGGCGCTGTCTTTCTGGCGTCACTTCCTGTGGGGCGCTGTCTTTCTGGCGTCACTTCCTGTGGGGCGCTGTCTTTCTGGCGTCACTTCCTGTGGGGCGCTGTCTTTCTGGCGTCACTTCCTGTGGGGCGCTGTCTTTCTGGCGTCACTTCCTCATCGAACTCAGTTTGTAAAGGATCAATGAGTCCATTCGAAGCTAAGAGCTGGAGATTCAAGAAATACACGGCGTACTTACCTGTTTAAAAATGTGTCCGAGGGGGGAACCTTAAACGCTGGTTTCGTGTAGCTGAAACGGGGCTTAGCCTAAATCATTATTCCTTTAAGGGCTTATCCTTGTAGACAGTGTCAATATGTCAGCGCTTCTTGGTGTTCTCACAAACAATGTGTACACGCTTGTACTTTGCCCACCTGCTGTCCCACACACGTACGTCCTGGACGCCACGCAGCGACAGGACAACTGGGCCCATGATGAAAGCACCGCCATGCAAATGGAGACTCAATTACCTCGGTCAATCTGTTGGAGGAATGTGTCTGTGCGTGTGCGGAGGGTTTACCCAGTGTGCTGCTGGCTCCATGGCTCTCTGGTGGCTTGTTAAGACGCAATCTAGAGCACTTGGCTTTGAATTGCTCTTTTGTCAGCCTGAGCATGAAAGAGCGTGTGTGTGCTGTGAGGATTAGACTTTTACATCTGCCACAGCCTTTCATCACATGAGCATGGACAAGTGCTTCAACTAATCTTCACTATATGACTCATGACAGGTTTTTCAACGTTTATCACCTACTGTAGCATTTTACAACCACCTACTGTAGCATTTTACAAACATAAAAGCAGAAGAAAAAAAGGGCCAGCATCCACATGTTGGGCGAGCGTTGACAAGCAGACAGCAGGTTGTGGCTTTGTTTTTTCAGCAAACTCCCACAATGCAATGCTCCTCCTGGATCATTGCAGCACCTTCTTGGTGGAAGAGAATTGTCTTTCAATGTGGAATATTTACAAACCCTGTTTCCATATGAGTTGGGAAATTGTGTTAGATGTAAATATAAACGGAATACAATGATTTGCAAATCCTTTTCAATTGAATGCACTACAAAGACAACATATTTGATGTTCAAACTCATAAACTTTATTTTTTTTTGCAAATAATAATTAACTTAGAATTTCATGGCTGCAACACGTGCCAAAGTAGTTGGGAAAGGGCATGTTCACCACTGTGTTACATGGCCTTTCCTTTTAACAACACTCAGTAAACGTTTGGGAACTGAGGAAACTAATTGTTGAAGCTTTGAAAGTGGAATTCTTTCCCATTCTTGTTTTATGTAGAGCTTCAGTCGTTCAACAGTCCGGGGTCTCCGCTGTCGTATTTTACGCTTCATAATGCGCCACACATTTTTGATGGGAGACAGGTCTGGACTGCAGGCGGGCCAGGAAAGTACCCGCACTCTTTTTTTTACGAAGCCACGCTGTTGTAACACGTGGCTTGGCATTGTCTTGCTGAAATAAGCAGGGGTGTCCATGAAAAAGACGGCGCTTAGATGGCAGCATATGTTGTTCCAAAACCTGTATGTACCTTTCAGCATTAATGGTGCCTTCACAGATGTGTAAGTTACCCATACCTTGGGCACTAATGCACCCCCATACCATCACACATGCTGCCTTTTCAACTTTGCGTCGATAACAGTCTGGATGGTTCGCTTCTTTTTTGGTCCGGATGACACAATGTGGAATATTTCCAAAAACAATTTGAAATGTGGACTCGTCAGACCACAGAACACTTTTCCACTTTGCATGAGTCCATCTTAGATGATCTCGGGCCCAGAGAAGCCGGCGGCGTTTCTGGGTGTTGTTGATAAATGGCTTTCGCTTTGCATAGTAGAGCTTTAACTTGCACTTACAGATGTAGCGACCAACTGTATTTAGTGACAGTGGTTTTCTGAAGTGTTCCTGAGCCCATGTGGTGATATCCTTTAGAGATTGATGTCAGTTTTTGATACAGTGCCGTCTGAGGGATGGAAGGTCACGGTCATTCAATGTTGGTTTCCGGCCATGCCGCTTACGTGGAGTGATTTCTCCACATTCTCTGAACCTTTTGATGATATTATGGAGCGTAGATGTTGAAATCCCTAAATGTCTTGCAATTGCACTTTGAGAAACGTTGTTCTTAAACTGTTTGACTATTTGCTCATGCAGTTGTGGACAAAGGGGTGTACCTCGCCCCATCCTTTCTTGTGAAAGACTGAGCATTTTTTGGGAAGCTGTTTTTATACCCAATCATGGCACCCACCTGTTCCCAATTAGCCTGTTCACCTGTGGGATGTTCCAAATAAGTGTTTGATGAGCATTCCTCAACTTTATCAGTATTTATTGCCACCTTTCCCAACTTCTTTGTCACGTGTTGCTGCCATCAAATTCTAAAGTTAATGATTATTTGCAACAAAAAAAAAAGTTTATGAGTTTGAACATCAAATATGTTGTCTTTGTAGCATATTCAACTGAATATGGCTTGAAAAGGATTTGCAAATCATTGTATTCCGTTTATATTTACATCTAACACAATTTCCCAACTCATATGGAAACAGGGTTTGTAGTAGAAGCTCAGTGGACAAACTTGTTGTTATTCAATAAAGTGTGCACTTAAGTCAGGGGTGTCCAAACACGTTTTCATTGATGTCAGGTTCAAACACTGATGACATCTATTAAACAGACAAGAAGCAAGGAATCATGTAGAGACAGAGTTACATTTTGCTCAATGAGGAGAGACGTTATTGGGCTGTACTCTTAGTTACAGATCCAAACTACGCTCTAAAGTCCAGCCCACGTGCTTCCTCTATTTATTTGGGAGGTCCCTGGTTACATCACTGAGGCTGCTGCTGAATGCGACTTATACTCCAGTGCGACTTATGTTTTTTTTCCTTCTTTGTTATGCATTTTTGGCCGGTACTTTATTTTATTTTATTATTATTTTTTGGTCACCATTTTTTTAAGGAAAATCTACAGATTTTTTTAAACATATTACAGTAGATGAAAAAAGATTATTTACGGTGAAATACTTGCAGCTTAGTTGCCTGAATCTTACTGTAAAATGTAAGGTCGTTTTTACAACATATTACTGTAGATAGAAAAACAGTACCACTGGATTTATTTATTTTTTTATTCTGTCAACTGAGCTGCCAGTTTTTTTTTTTTTTATTGTAAAATAACTGTGGTACTATTTTTCCATTTACAGTAACAACCGTAGATTTTACAGTAAAAAAAAAAAAAAAAAAAGGCAAAACATTTTTATAGTAAAAACGGAGTTTTTTTCAATTTACAGTTTTCAATTTAATATGCTGCAAAAAAACCATTGTAAATGTTACCGTAAAATCTATTGTCCTTTTTACAGTGTACAATTTGATGGATAACTTGCATATATTGAAGTATTTATTTGTATTTTCACAAATACAAATGTGTGAAAACCACGGTAAAATATTATTTGTTGCAATATTGCATAATACTAACATTTAAAAGGTATACAATCTCATGCAGTGCATATATATTTTTTGTCAAAATGGAAAGAACAAGAATACATTTAGTACGAAAAGATTGATGCATATTTTCCTAGGCGTTTGCAGGCCATATGAACTGTTGTGACGGGCCGGATGTGGCCCCCGGGCCTTGAGTTTGACGCCTGTGACTTAAGTCAATGCTAACATACGTGGTTGACTCCAAAAGGGCCATTTCTATGAAAGATGCTTCCATATCTGTCAACATGTTGTAGCATTGTCAACTTCTTCAACTGTGACTTTCTTTGCAGTGCAAAATGATCTTGTGGACAAATCAGCCTTTTATTGGCGTCTACAGTCATTGGTATTTTAACTTTAAACACTGTGTACTTTACATTGTGGCCAACTTGGCTCCGCAACTCTTCTACTCTCACGGGTCGGACACTTTTGTGGATATAAAAGAAGGAGCAGTCTCTTATGGGTTGTATTATTGTCAACATTATTTATAAGCAGTGTGAAAAACCAACCGCCACATAACTAGTATCTACAGGTAAAAGCCAGTAAATTAGAATATTTTGAAAAACTTGATTTATTTCAGTAATTGCATTCAAAAGGTGTAACTTGTACATTATATTTATTCATTGCACACAGACTGATGCATTCAAATGTTTATTTCATTTAATTTTGATGATTTGAAGTGGCAACAAATGAAAATCCAAAATTCCGTGTGTCACAAAATTAGAATATTACTTAAGGCTAATACAAAAAAGGGATTTTTAGAAATGTTGGCCAACTGAAAAGTATGAAAATGAAAAATATGAGCATGTACAATACTCAATACTTGGTTGGAGCTCCTTTTGCCTCAATTACTGCGTTAATGCGGCGTGGCATGGAGTCGATGAGTTTCTGGCACTGCTCAGGTGTTATGAGAGCCCAGGTTGCTCTGATAGTGGCCTTCAACTCTTCTGCGTTTTTGGGTCTGGCATTCTGCATCTTCCTTTTCACAATACCCCACAGATTTTCTATGGGGCTAAGGTCAGGGGAGTTGGCGGGCCAATTTACAACAGAAATACCATGGTCCGTAAACCAGGCACGGGTAGATTTTGCGCTGTGTGCAGGCGCCAAGTCCTGTTGGAACTTGAAATCTCCATCTCCATAGAGCAGGTCAGCAGCAGGAAGCATGAAGTGCTCTAAAACTTGCTGGTAGACGGCTGCGTTGACCCTGGATCTCAGGAAACAGAGTGGACCGACACCAGCAGATGACATGGCACCCCAAACCATCACCCCACCATGCAAATTTTGCATTTCCTTTGGAAATCGAGGTCCCAGAGTCTGGAGGAAGACAGGAGAGGCACAGGATCCACGTTGCCTGAAGTCTAGTGTAAAGTTTCCACCATCAGTGATGGTTTGGGGTGCCATGTCATCTGCTGGTGTCGGTCCACTCTGTTTCCTGAGATCCAGGGTCAACGCAGCCGTCTACCAGCAAGTTTTAGAGCACTTCATGCTTCTGCTGCTGACCTGCTCTATGGAGATGGAGATTTCAAGTTCCAACAGGACTTGGCGCCTGCACACAGCGCAAAATCTACCCGTGCCTGGTTTACGGACCATGGTATTTCTGTTCTAAATTGGCCCGCCAACTCCCCTGACCTTAGCCCCATAGAAAATCTGTGAAAAGGAAGATGCAGAATGCCAGACCCAAAAACGCAGAAGAGTTGAAGGCCACTATCAGAGCAACCTGGGCTCTCATAACACCTGAGCAGTGCCAGAAACTCATCCACTCCATGCCACGCCGCATTAACGCAGTAATTGAGGCAAAAGGAGCTCCAACCAAGTATTGAGTATTGTACATGCTCATATTTTTCATTTTCATACTTTTCAGTTGGCCAACATTTCTAAAAATCCCTTTTTTGTATTAGCCTTAAGTAATATTCTAATTTTGTGACACACGGAATTTTGGATTTTCATTTGTTGCCACTTCAAATCATCAAAATTAAATGAAATAAACATTTGAATGCATCAGTCTGTGTGCAATGAATAAATATAATGTACAAGTTACACCTTTTGAATGCAATTACTGAAATAAATCAAGTTTTTCAAAATACTCTAATTTACTGGCTTTTACCTGTAGTTACACAGCATTAAATATGCACAAATAGATTTTACACTGTTTAGTGTAAAGTTTGAAAACAAAGCATGACCATATAAACCTGAATTTTTTCGCAGCAACTGACAAAATGCACTCATTTAAAAAAAAAGTTAAATGCTCTGTTAGAGAATATCAAAAATATATCATGTGAAGAACCAAAATAAAGCTATGCACAAATGGAGATAAATGATGTCAACAAAATGCCATAGCTTCAAAATGAGTGGTTTTGTCCATTCTGGCAAACGTAAATGTGCAAGTAATGGTTAGTTTTGCTTTCGATTTTAGTTCAGTCGACAAGCGCGTATGCTGTGTTCCACTGGAGGGAAGGGTCAGCGGGATTGTGTAGACACATAATGTAGGGGTGTAACGGTACACAAGAAATTCGGTTCAGTACGTACCTCGGATTAGAGGTCACGGTTCGGTTTATTTTCAGTACAGTAAGAAAACAATAAAATATAAATGTTTGGGTTATTTATTTACCAAATTTGCTAAATCTTCCACCAAAAATCTTTTTCTTAATGTAATATTTGATGTGAAGTAATGGGAACCTTGGATAGGTCAATAATTCATAATAACATTGATTTTGATTCAATATTATGTTTTGAGCAATGACAGTTTGAAAGAAAAAAAACAGCTTTGTTTTATTAGTCAACATTGCAACTTTTTCTAAATTACATTTAACCTTTTTTATTTCACTTTTCTTATGTTTTTGTTTATTTTAATAGTATTTTTAGAATGTGCCGTGGGCCTTTAAAACATTAGCTGTGGGCCGCAAATGGCCTCCGGGGCACACTTTTGACAGCCCTGCTATAGATAATAAAAAATTAAATGTGATAAATCTATGGATAAAAAGCAGATTGCTCGTTTATCATAACTCTCTCTCTCTCTCTCTGTCTCTGCCCCTCCCTCACCAATGCTGCTGTTTGTTTTGTTTTTAACCCCTTCTTAACCCTGAACGTACATTGAAAATACACGCAACCCTAACTCAAAATGCCGGACATTTGAGGCATTTAAGAAACTCCGCAAAAGAGGACATGTCCGGTGAAAAGAGGACGTATGGTCAGTCTATCCTAGCCCGTTAGCTGCTAGCATGCCGTGTGTTGTGCCTCGGTGTGCATTGTTCACACAACGTGCGTTACGCTACTTAATGTCCATGTGGAAACTCCTTCGGTACACAACCGAACCGGAACCCCCGTCGCGAAACGGTTGAATACAAATACACGTACCGTTACACCCCTAACATAATGTTATTTCCCCCCCTCATTCTCCCCAGGACTACATGCAGAATGTCCACGGTAAAGAGATCGACCTTCTCAGGACCACGGTCAAGGTGCCGGGGAAACGACCCCCACGGGCCGTGTCTACCTGTGCAGTTATGCCCAGCCCAAAAAGCAACGGTTTGACAAAGGACATGAGCATCCTGCAACTGGGACAGACTCCAGGTGAGCTTGATATCTAGATCACACCATCGTGGCTCGGTAAGATAAATACCATTATGGAAAAAGGAACTTTGTGGTTGTTTTTTTTTCCCCTTGATTTGATTTATTACTGCTGATAGAGTTGATTAAAAGCCTGCGAAGGCTTCTTAACAAGAGGGACGCATGTCCATTTATTACACATGCACGCACACATTTAGGAGGCCGAGCTAATAGCATGAATATTCATTGAGCCGTGCTCCTGTACTAATTAATGTCGTGAATATTAATGCAATCAGAGACCAAATTCACTCTGCCAGCACCAAGAAATGAGCTGCAGCCGGGGGCTTGGGGGCAGGAAGGGGAGGGAACAGTTACTTGACTGTTGGACAACACCACCTATTAGCACCAGTCTGCTTTTCCACTGGGTCTAAGTCCTCACTAGCTCTTTGGTGCTCTGGTTATGCTCAAAGTTATCATTTTGGTCATTTTCAACTGCTTTTTTTGGAATGTTGCCTATCGTTCACAATCATTAAAAACATGACGACTGATTTTGTTTTATTTTTTAATACATTCTAAATAGTAAATAAATGTGATCAAAAGTCAGCTTACAATGGAGCCTATGGGAGCCGTTCTATTCTGCCTATAAAACCCTTTGAAAACAATCTTTTATATACATGATGTAAATATATTTGTCATGTAGTTACAGGCACATTTACCGTATTTTCCGCACCATAAGGCGCCCTGGGTTATAAGCCGCGCCTTCAATGAACGGCATATTTCAAAACTTTGTCCACCTATAAGCCGCCCCGTGTTGTAAGCCGCATCTAACTGCGCTAAAGGAATGTCAAAAAAACAGTCAGATAGGTCAGTCAAACTTTAATAATATATTAAAAACCAGCGTGATGTGGGCGCGCATGGAGTCGTATATCAACATGGACGGAGCTGCGTGAAAAAAGCCACCCGGCCTCTTCGCGTAAACTTACCTTAACCACTCGCTCATCTTTTCTTCATCCATCCATCCCTTCGAGTTAGCTTTCATGATGACGCCGGCTGGAAAGGTCTCTTTTGGCAAGGTCTTCCTTTTGAATATCACCATGGGTGGAAGTTTCTGGCCATTAGCATGGCAAGCTAGAACCACAGTGAAGGATGACTTCTCATTCCCTGTGGTGCGAATATTCACCGTACGTGCTCCCGTTGTATCCACAGTGCGGTTCACAGGAATATCAAAAGTCAGTGGAACCTCGTCCATGTTGATAATGTTCTCTGGCCGGATCTTTTTTTCAGCTATCTTGTTTTTACAATATGCACGGAAAGTAGCCAGCTTTTCTTGAAAGTCTTTAGGCAGTTGCTGTGAAATAGTAGTCCGTGTGCGGATGGAGAGATTGCGTCTTTTCATGAACCGGAAACCTGTCGCTTAGTAGGAGCCATTTTGTGGTCTTTACAGATGTAAACACACAAAGGAAATGAAACGTAATATCCGCGCGCTTCTTCTTCTTCTACGCGGGCGGGTGGTTGCTTACAGTATAAGAAGAAGCGCTTCCTGTTCTATGGGGGCGGGTGCTTACCTTGGCGGTTGCTTGCGTAGAAGAAGAAGCACTTCCTCTTCTACGGGGAAAAAAGATGGCGGCTGTTTACCGTAGTTGCGAGACCGAAACTTTATGAAAATGAATCTTAATATTAATCCATATATAAAGCGCACCGGGTTATAAGCCGCACTGTCAGCTTTTGAGTAAATTTGTGGTTTTTAGGTGCGGCTAATAGTGCGGAAAATACGGTAAATATTTAATATTTACACATTTTTCTCATTTTAAGCATATGTGGCGCATTCATTTCAAAAACGCATCACAAAGTTTGCTTTTTATTAACATCACTGATTATTACTCGCTGCAGACTTCATGAGAGCCAACAAACTTAATAAAACATCACTTACTGTACAATGTCTGCTGCCATTAGGATACCGACTGCTAGTTCATATATTCCCATTTGGATGAAGAATGACTCATAATCCTTGTGGGGAAAAAGGAAGATGGAACCAAATGTATTTTTGTGTCGTCTTTGATTTAGTACAGGGGTCACCAACCTTTTTGAAACCAAGAGCTACTTCTTGGGTACTGATTAATGCGAAGGGCTACCAGTTTGATACACACTTACATCAATAAATATATTGCCATTTGTAAGTTACATGTAAGTGTGTTTTAAACAAGAATAGCTAAATAAATAAATCTATATATATAAAAAAAAATGGTATTTCTGTCTGTCATTCCGTCGTACATTTTTTTCCCTTATATGGAAGGTTTTATGTAGAGAATAAATGGTGAAAAAACACTTAATTGAACGGTTTAAAAGAGGAGAAAATACGAAAAAAAAAATGAAAATTAAATTTTGAAACATAGTTTATCTTCAATTTCGACGCTTTAAAATTCAAAATTCAACCGAAAAAAGGAAGAGAAAAACTAGCTAATTCGAATCTTTTTGAAAAATTTAAAAAAAGAATTTATGGAACATCATTAGTAATTTTTCCTGATTAAGATTAATTTTTGAATTTTGATGACATGTTTTAAATAGGTTAAAATCCAATCTGCACTTTGTTAGAATATATAACAAATTGGACCAAGCTATATTTCTAACAAAGACATATCATTATTTCTTCTAGATTTTCCAGAATAAAATTTTTAAAAGAAATTCAAAAGACTTTGAAATAAGATTTAAATTTGATTTTACAGATTTTCTAGATTTGCCCGAATAATTTTTTTGAATTTTAATCATAATAAGTTTGAAGAAATATTTCACAAATATTCTTCGTCGAAAAAACAGAAGCTAAAATGAAGAATTTAATTAAAATGTATTTATTATTCTTTACAGTAAACAAAAATATATTTACTTGAACATTGATTTAAATTGTCAGGAAAGAAGAGGAAGGAATATAAAAGGTAAATGTGTTTAAAAATCCTAAAATCATTTTTAAGGTTGTATTTTTTCTCTAAAATTGTCTTTCTGAAAGTTATAAGAAGCAAAGTAAAAAAAATAAATGAATTTATTTAAACAAGTGAAGACCAAGTCTTTCAAATATTTTCTTGGATTGTCAAATTCTATTTGAGTTTTGTCTCTCCCAGAATTAAAAATGTCGAGCAAAGCGAGACCAGCTTGCTAGTAAATAAATAACATTTAAAAAAAATAGAGGCAGCTCACTGGTAAGTGCTGCTATTCGAGCTATTTTTAGAACAGGCCAGCGGGCGACTGATCTGGTCCTTATGGGCGACCTGGTGCCCGCGGGCACGGCGTTGGTGACCCCTGCTCTAGAATAAAGTTTGGCAAGTAATGAAAGGAGGAAGCAGCTGATCAGTGGATCATGTCAACATTGGCACACAAGCATCACTAATAATATCACTAATACTTGGTTATTATTCAAGTCACAAAATGTAAATGGACTATTGTTGGATGGGTTTTATGGGGGGAATAGAGGACCTCACATTGACTTGTATTTATGTTTATTTACCAGTTAGAATGCACTGAAAAAATGACATCTATCGTCATGTGTGAACAATAGGCAAAATTCCAAACAAAAGTTTAACAGGTTTACATTTTGTGTACACATAACATGTTTAAATAGGAGTTGGTTAAAGCAATTCTACTGCTTCCCTGACTCTCAGCAATTACCAATAGTCTGTTAACCTCTTGTGTCTCGCATGTTCCTACGTCACCATTTTCTAAGAAGAACAGAAAATGATTAACGACTTATTCAGTTATAGGAAAATACATGAGTAAATTATAAGGGTTAAAAACATTGTATTTGATGAATGTAGAATATATTATACATAAAACTAACAATGTAATAAATAGATAAACAAATAATATAATATTTTTAAAAAAACGTGTCAATATTTTATTGAATAATAAGAAAGATTACTGAATTGTTTTTAGTTGTACCTTCAATAATATAAATGAGGTGTGTCTATTGTCAGCATATTTTATTGTTTGGACTTAGCATGTAATTATGTGAACTAAAATTGGAGAATATAATGTAAAGGTTTCTTTGAGCATTCTTTTTTTTTCTTTCTCTCTCCCAGAAAAAGCACCAAAACTGTCTAAAATCTATTACTAGTCCTTAAAAAAAACATAGAAGTTCAGAACTCCCATTTTATCTGAGTCCCTCTGGGGTCTGATTTAATAAAAACATTAAAGTAAACATGTAGTGTTAAGTGTTATGTAATTCCTTCATACAACCATTTCATTTTTAAATTGAGAGTTGTTGTGGTTCTATGTAACATGTTTGTGTGTGCTATGTTGTTGTGGTTATATGCAGAGGTGGGTAGAGTAGCCAGAAATTGTACTCAAGTAAGAGTACTGTTACTTTAGAGATTTATTACTCAAGTAAAAGTAAGGAGTAGTCACCCAAATATTTACTTGAGTAAAAGTAAAAAGTATGTTGGGAAAAAACTACTCAAGTACTGAGTAACTGATGAGTAACATACACACTCATATCATATATATATATATATATATATATATATATATATGTATATATATATACATACATACATATACATTGATATATACAGTATATAATTTATATGTATTTATTTTTGCTGTTTTTGTTTACATGTTAAAGGTGTTTTAATGAATATACATGCATGTTTAACACATATAGATTCCTTTCTTTCATGAAGACAAGAATATAAGTTGGTGTATTACCTGATTCTGATGACTTGCATTGATTGTAATCAGACAGTAGTGATGATAACGTCCACGTTTTCAAATGGAGGAGAAGAAAAGTTCCTCCTTTCTGTCTAATTACCACATGAAAGTGGTGGGTTTTTGGCATCTTATTTGTCCAGCTTCCATATTCGTTTGTATACACTTTACAAGAAATATATTGGCGTCAAACTCCGTAGCTTGCTAGCTTGTTTGCGCTGGCTTTCGGAGACTCTTGTTTTGAAAGCGCAGGCGCGATGGAGTGGCACTTTTATTGTGAAGACAGGAACTGTGCAGTCAGTCTTTAGGCTTTTGACGGGATGTACGGTTGAAATAAAAAAGATACTTTTTTCCTTCACACTTTTGATTGATTGATTGAAACTTTTATTAGTAGATTGCACAGTACAGTACATATTCCGTACAATTGACCACTAAATGGTAACACCCCAATAAGTTTTTCAACTTGTTTAAGTCAGGTCATGTGACCACCTGGCTCTGTTTGATTGGTCCAACGTCACCAGTGACTGCATCTGATTGGTGGAACGAAGTGAAACGTCACCAGTAAGGCAGGCACTATGAAGGTCTGTCTGACAGACCAAAACAAACAAAGCGTGCATTAACAGATCGATAAAAATTAGTAGCGAGTAGCGAGCTGAATGTAGATAAAAGTAGCGGAGTAAAAGTAGCGTTCCTTCTCTATAAATATACTTAAGTAAAAGTAAAAGTATGTTGCATTAAAACTACTCTTAGAAGTACAATTTATCCCAAAAGTTACTCAAGTAGATGTAACGGAGTAAATGTAGCGCGTTACTACCCACCTCTGGTTATATGTAACATGTTTATGTGTGCTATGTTGTTGTGGTTCTATGTAACATGTTTATGTGTGCTATGGCAAATTAGTTTTTTTCCCTTGGACTCAGTCTGGACCCCCTCCCGAGTGTCCAGCCTTTGTCTGATATTTACTTTACTCTTCCCCAATATTACCTTTTTGCCACCTTTTTTAAGGAGCGCCGTAAGTGGCTGATCCGTTGGCGGTCCTGTTCTTGTCTCCCTGTAATGTATGTCTGCTCTTAGTGGGACTGTTCGCAAAATGTCATTTCAGTTCTTATGTGTCTCGTACATGTTAAAGAATGGACAATAAACAGCATCTTGAATCTTGAAAAATGTTGTCTCCAATCCCCAGGTTCTGTGTCCAGCAGCTCGTCAGTATCTCAAATGGCGAGCAGCGTCAACCTGGTGTCTTTCAACAACCGTGGCACTGACGGCATGCATCAGCGCTCCTACTCTGTGTCCAGCGCCGACCAGTGGACCGAAGCCACTGTCATCACCAACTCAGGAGCCAGCACGGGTAACCACAGCAATTTGACGTGACCCCTTAAGTGGGAGCCCTCTCTCTCTTTGTCAGGTTCAAACACTGATGACATCCATTAAACAGACAAGAAGAGACAGAGTTACAGTTTGCTCAATGAGGAGAGATATTTTTTGGGCTGTACTCTAGTTACAGATCCAAACTACACTCTAAAGTCCAGCCCACGTGCTTCCTCTATTAATTTGGGAGGTCCCTGGTTACATAACTGACTATTCAAGAAATGCAAATGTGCTGACACTCGTGATATCGCCTTGTCTCTGCTTTGTCTGTGTCACGGTACTCGATGTTCGGCTTTGGCAGTCAGCAGGCCGAGTCTGGACACAACACTGATACTGCTTTGTCTGTGTCATGGTACTCCATGTTCCCTTGGCAGACAGCAGGCCCAGTCTGGACACAACACTGATACAAGACGACTTGCAATCTTTTAATTGCCAGCTTTGCATAGATAGAAAAATACAACTTCAGCACAATTGATAATAACTATAGCAACGGCCCTTAAGCATAAGAGTTGTGTGATAATTTATACATAATTATTCTAACACTCTTCCTTTGAGACCTGTCTGAGCTCTAAAAGTGGTGGTCGTACACTAGAGATGCGCGGATAGGCAATTATTTCATCCGCAACCGCATCAGAAAGTCGTCAACCATCCGCCATCCACCCGATCTAACATTTGATCAGAACCGCACCCGCCCATTGTTATATATCTAATATAGACGATGCAAGGCATTAGTGAGGTTATAAAGCTTTTGCCTGTTAAAGAAAGGAGACTGATCCAATGCAGCACAGACATTCGCGTGCCACGCTGTCACGACCCAGACGCACACCAGTGCGCAATCATATGGGAGCCGCGCGTCTCGCACCCCCAAGCGCGTCTCGCTGCCGGCGACGGCCGGGTATGGGCCCCGACGCTCCAGCGCCATCCATTTTCAGGGCTAGTTGATTTGGCAGGTGGGTTGTTACACACTCCTTAGCGGGTTCCGACTTCCATGGCCACCGTCCTGCTGTCTATATCAACCAGGGTGAGCCCCACCCCTTTCGTGAGCGCACTGCGCGCGGAGTGACCCCTGTTACGCGCCCCCGGCAACAGGGGTGGCGGGCAGGTAAGCTGCGCGGGCGGAGCGCGCGGAGTGACCCCTGTTACGTACGAGCCCCCGGCCACGGGGGTGGCGGGCAGGTAAGCTGCTTACCTGCTGCGCGTGACGCCGGCCGCGGCGAAGGCGGACGAGGCGGGGTGTTGGTGCGGTTGGCGCGGTGGTGACCCTGGACGTGCGTCGGGCCCTTCTCGCGGATCGCCTCAGCTACGGCTCCCGCGGTGGGGCCCTCTCGGGGGAAGGGGCCTCGGTCCCGGACCCCGGCGAGGCGTCCCTTCTCCGCTCCGTAAAAGTGTCCATCTCTTTTTCTTTTTTTTTCTTCTGTTGTGGCATATGCTGCAGGTGCCTGCTCGTTTTTCGTATGTGGGTAACATTTAACTATGTATATACAGGTAAAAGCCAGTAAATTAGAATATTTTGAAAAACTTGATTTATTTCAGTAATTGCATTCAAAAGGTGTAACTTGTACATTATATTTATTCATTGCACACAGACTGATGCATTCAAATGTTTATTTCATTTAATTTTGATGATTTGAAGTGGCAACAAATGAAAATCCAAAATTCCGTGTGTCACAAAATTAGAATATTACTTAAGGCTAATACAAAAAAGGGATTTTTAGAAATGTTGGCCAACTGAAAAGTATGAAAATGAAAAATATGAGCATGTACAATACTCAATACTTGGTTGGAGCTCCTTTTGCCTCAATTACTGCGTTAATGCGGCGTGGCATGGAGTCGATGAGTTTCTGGCACTGCTCAGGTGTTATGAGAGCCCAGGTTGCTCTGATAGTGGCCTTCAACTCTTCTGCGCTTTTGGGTCTGGCATTCTGCATCTTCCTTTTCACAATACCCCACAGATTTTCTATGGGGCTAAGGTCAGGGGAGTTGGCGGGCCAATTTAGAACAGAAATACCATGGTCCGTAAACCAGGCACGGGTAGATTTTGCGCTGTGTGCAGGCGCCAAGTCCTGTTGGAACTTGAAATCTCCATCTCCATAGAGCAGGTCAGCAGCAGGAAGCATGAAGTGCTCTAAAACTTGCTGGTAGACGGCTGCGTTGACCCTGGATCTCAGGAAACAGAGTGGACCGACACCAGCAGATGACATGGCACCCCAAACCATCACCCAACCATGCATATTTTGCATTTCCTTTGGAAATCGAGGTCCCAGAGTCTGGAGGAAGACAGGAGAGGCACAGGATCCACGTTGCCTGAAGTCTAGTGTAAAGTTTCCACCATCAGTGATGGTTTGGGGTGCCATGTCATCTGCTGGTGTCGGTCCACTCTGTTTCCTGAGATCCAGGGTCAACGCAGCCGTCTACCAGCAAGTTTTAGAGCACTTCATGCTTCCTGCTGCTGACCTGCTCTATGGAGATGGAGATTTCAAGTTCCAACAGGACTTGGCGCCTGCACACAGCGCAAAATCTACCCGTGCCTGGTTTACGGACCATGGTATTTCTGTTCTAAATTGGCCCGCCAACTCCCCTGACCTTAGCCCCATAGAAAATCTGTGGGGTATTGTGAAAAGGAAGATGCATGCAGAATGCCAGACCCAAAAACGCAGAAGAGTTGAAGGCCACTATCAGAGCAACCTGGGCTCTCATAACACCTGAGCAGTGCCAGAAACTCATCGACTCCATGCCACGCCGCATTAACGCAGTAATTGAGGCAAAAGGAGCTCCAACCAAGTATTGAGTATTGTACATGCTCATATTTTTCATTTTCATACTTTTCAGTTGGCCAACATTTCTAAAAATCCCTTTTTTTGTATTAGCCTTAAGTAATATTCTAATTTTGTGACACACGGAATTTTGGATTTTCATTTGTTGCCACTTCAAATCATCAAAATTAAATGAAATAAACATTTGAATGCATCAGTCTGTGTGCAATGAATAAATATAATGTACAAGTTACACCTTTTGAATGCAATTACTGAAATAAATCAAGTTTTTCAAAATATTCTAATTTACTGGCTTTTACCTGTATATTTCCGAATTGGTTTAACTGCCACCCGCCTGAATCTATTTAAAATCTAATTTTTTTTAATTTCATCCGCCCGATCCGCGGATAATCCGCGGACTCCGCGGTTGTGCCCGCAAACCGCGCATCTCTATCGTACACGGCCGTGTCTCACCCCTCTCAAACATCGTGGGAGCTGAGATTGACAAGCTCTTTTGCAGTGACGACATTTGACTGACAGCTGTGTCATACATGTTATGCCCGGCCATCCTCAAATAATAATCAAAGCTGTGCACACACACACACACACACACGCCAGGTAAACAAATGAAGTCAGTTCACCTATTGCCAGTTACAGTATCTACCTGCTGCTGTTAAAGTCTTCCTTTTTTTCTATGTTATGACTTGTTGTTGGTGTAAACACTGCAAACAATTTGCGTTGGCATGAAGCCTTTGTAGCTCACTTGCTCGTCTGCTTGTAATCCATCACGAGCTATCTTTAATGAGAGCTTGTGCAAAGTTGCCGGCCTTCATGTGACGAGCAAGACGGCGCAGCAGCAGCTGGTGTCCAAACTGTTGATGGTCAGAAAGGAAAGAATTGGAAGGAAAGTCAAGGAGGAAGTCTCCAGGCTGCATGCGGGTGGGGGTGGGGGTGGATGTTTGATGTAGATGGAGCGCAGCGCGCAGATGGGAGCGCCGTTAATCCATGGTGGTTAATTGCGCGCTCGGGGACGGCATCTTGTCAGCAGAGATAAGTTGTCACATTTTCCACTTGAGCTGAGACTAAACGATTGTAAAATAAGTTATGGCCGTCCTTGGGGCTGTCTGCCGTGTGGAGACGTGGCGGCGGCCACTGAGCGCCTGTGTGGGCTTTTTCATCCACACACACACACACACACACACACACACACACACACACACACACACACACACACTGTGCTGATGTCTGTGTCACCGCTGCACTGTGATATTGATGGAAGCTGAATGTTATTTTATTCCGCCGCTAGTCAAAGCTGCCAACAGCCGGCGTCAAGACTGAGGGCACAGAGAAATGTCGCTTCGGTTCCACACATTGCCAGCTTGTCTCGCATCCTGCCTTCACTTTCCTCAAAAAGCATCCACATTGAGACGTGAACTTATGGACATTGTCATGCTTTTATTGTGAAACGGCCCCAGCCACTGATATCAATCATTCAATCAATCAATCAATCAATGTTTATTTATATAGCCCTAAATCACAAGTGTCTCAAAGGGCTGCACAAGCCACAACGACATCCTCGGTACAAAGCCCACATAAGGGCAAGGAAAAACTCACCCCAGTGGGACGCCGATGTGAATGACTATGAGAAACCTTGGAGAGGACCGCATATGTGGGTAACCCCCCCCCTCTAGGGGAGACCGAAAGCAATGGATGTCGAGTGGGTCTGACATAATATTGTGAGAGTCCAGTCCATAGTGGATCCAGCATAATAGTAAGAGTCCAGTCCATAGTGGATCTAACATAATAGTGAGAGTCCAGTCCATAGTGGATCTAACATAATAGTGAGAGTCCAGTCCATAGTGGATCTAACATAATAGTGTGAGAGTCCAGTCCATAGTACCGTATTTTCCGCACTATAAGGCGCACCGGATTATTAGCCGCACCTTCTATGAATTACATATTTCATAATTTTGTCCACCAATAAGCCGCCCCGGACTATAAGCCGCGCCTACGCTGCGCTAAAGTGAATGTCAAAAAAACGCTGCGCTAAAGTGAATGTCAAAATAACAGTCAGATAGTTCAGTCAAACTTTAATAATATATTGAAAACCAGCGTTCTAACAACTCTGTCCCAAAATGTACGCAAATGTGCAATCACAAACATAGTAAAATTCAAAATGGTGTAGAGCAATAGCAACATAATGTTGCTCGAACGTTAATGTCACAACACACAAAATAAACATAACGCTCACCTTCTGAAGTTATTCTTCATTCGTAAATCCTTCGAATTCTTCGTCTTCGGTGTCCGAATTGAAAAGTTGCGCAAGCGTGGGATCCAAAAATGGCCGGCTCCGTCTCGTCGAAGTCATCGGATTCAGTGTCGCTGTTGTTGTGCAGCAGTTCTGTGAATCCTGCCTTCCGGAAAGCTCGGACCACAGTTGTGACCGAAATATCTGCCCAGGCATTTACGATCCACTGGCAAATGTTGGCGTATGTCGTCCGGCGCTGTCTGCCCGTCTTAGTGAAGGTGTGTTCGCCTTCGGAGCTGTGTGAAAAAAGCCACCCGGCCTCTTCGCGTAAACTTCCCTTAACCACTCGCTCATCTTTTCTTCATCCATCCATCCCTTCGAGTTAGCTTTTATGATGACGCCGGCTGGAAAGGTCTCTTTTGGCAAGGTCTTCCTTTTGAATATCACCATGGGTGGAAGTTAGCATGGCAAGCTAGAACCACAGTGAAGGATGACTTCTCATTCCCTGTGGTGCGAATATTCACCGTACGTGCTCCCGTTGTATCCACAGTGCGGTTCACAGGAATATCAGTTGCTGTGAAATAGTAATCCGTGTGCGGATGGAGAGATTGCGTCTTTTTATGAACCGGATCCTTGTCGCGTAGTAGGAGCCATTTTGTGGTCTTTACAGATGTAAACAGGAAATGAAACGTACGGTGATATCCGCGCGTTTTTTCTTCTTCTTCCGGGGGCGGGTGGTTGCTTACAGTAGAAGAAGAAGCGCTTCCTGTTCTATGGGGGCGGGTGCTTTCCTTGGCGGTTGCTTGCGTAGAAGAAGAAGCGCTTCCTGTTCTACCGGGAAAAAAGATGGCGGCTGTTTACCGAAGTTGCGAGATCGAAACTTTATGAAAATGAATCGTAATAAAGCGCACCGGGTTATAAGGCGCACTGTCAGCTTTTGAGAAAAATTGTGGTTTTTAGGTGCGCCTTATAGTGCGGAAAATACGGTAGATCTAACATAATAGTGAGAGTCCAGTCCATAGTGGATCTAACATAATAGTGTGAGAGTCCAGTCCATAGTGGATCTAACATAATAGTGAGAGTCCAGTCCATAGTGGATCTAACATAATAATGAGAGTCCAGTCCATAGTGGATCCAACATAATAGTAAGAGTTCAGTCCATAGTGGATCTAACATAATAGTGAGAGTCCAGTCCATAGTGGATCTAACATAATAATGAGAGTCCAGTCCATAGTGGATCCAACATAATAGTAAGAGTCCAGTCCATAGTGGATCTAACATAATAGTGTGAGAGTCCAGTCCATAGTGGATCTAACATAATAGTGAGAGTCCAGCCCATAGTGGATCTAACATAATAGTGAGAGTCCAGTCCATAGTGGATCTAACATAATAGTGAGAGTCCAGTCCATAGTGGATCCAACATAATAGTGAGAGTCCAGTCCATAGTGGATCTAACATAATAGTGAGAGTCCAGTCCATAGTGGATCTAACATAATAGTGAGAGTCCAGTCCATAGTGGATCCAACATAATAGTGAGAGTCCAGTCCATAGTGGATCTAACATAATAGTGTGAGAGTCCAGTCCATAGTGGATCTAACATAATAGTGAGAGTCCAGTCCATAGTGGATCCAACATAATAGTAAGAGTCCAGTCCATAGTGGATCTAACATAATAGTAAGAGTCCAGTCCATAGTGGATCCAACATAATAGTGAGAGTCCAGTCCATAGTGGATCTAACATAATAGTGAGAGTCCAGTCCATAGTGGATCTAACATAATAGTGAGAGTCCAGTCCATAGTGGATCTAACATAATAGTGTGAGAGTCCAGTCCATAGTGGATCTAACATAATAGTGAGAGTCCAGTCCATAGTGGATCCAACATAATAGCAAGAGTCCAGTCCATAGTGGATCCAACATAATAGTAAGAGTCCAGTCCATAGTGGGGCCAGCAGGACACCATCCCGAGCGGAGACGGGTCAGCAGCGCAGAGATGTTCCCAGTCGATGCACAGGCGAGCGGTCCACCCCGGGTCCCGACTCTGGACAGCCAGCACTTCATCCATGGCCACCGGACCTGTGCCCCCCCCCCCCCCCCCCCCCCCCCCCCCCCACAAGGAAAAGGGGAGCAGAGAAGAAAAGAAAAGAAACGGCAGATCAACTGGTCTAACAGGGGGTCTATTTAAAGGCTAGAGTATACAAATGAGTTTTAAGATGGGACTTAAATGCTTCTACTGAGGTAGCATCTCTAATTGTTACCGGGAGGGCATTCCATAGTACTGGAGCCCCAATAGAAAACGCTCTATAGCCCGCAGACTTTTTTTGGGCTCTGGGAATCACTAATAAGCCGGAGTTCTTTGAACGCAGATTTCTTGCCGGGACATATGGTACAATGCAATCGACAAGATAGGACGGAGCTAGACCGTGTAGTATTTTATACGTAAGTAGTAGAACCTTAAAGTCACATCTTAAGTGCACAGGAAGCCAGTGCAGGTGAGCCAGTATAGTTATATATATATATGTATATATGTATATAGTATATGTATATAAAGGTATATACAGTATAGGCGTAATATGATCAAACTTTCTTGTTCTTGTCAAAAGTCTAGCAGCCGCATTTTGTACCAATTGTAGTCTTTTAATGCTAGACATAGGGAGACCCGAAAATAATACGTTACAGTAGTCGAGACAAGATGTAACGAATGCATGAATAATGATCTCAGCGTCGCTAGTGGATAAAATAGAACGAATTTTAGCGATATTACGGAGATGAAAGAAGGCCGTTTTAGTAACACTCTTAATGTGTGATTCAAAGGAGAGAGTTGTTTTAGTAACACTCTTAATGTGTGACTCAAAGGAGAGAGTTGGGTGGAAGATAATACCCAGATTCTTTACTGATTCGCCTTGTGTAATTGTTTGGTTGTCAAATGTTAAGGTGGTATTATTAAATAAATGTCGGTGTTTAGCAGGACCGATAATCAGCATTTCCGTTTTCTTGGCGTTGAGTTGCAAGAAGTTAGCGGACATCCATTGTTTAATTTCATGAAGACACGCCTCCAGCTGACTACAATCTTGTTTTGTTTTCATATGGTTTCGAACCCAATAATCTGATTTTTTATTTTTATTTTGCATGTCTTTCCAGACGCAGGCTTGGTTGACCCCATGTGTTCCAGCCCCAGCATCTCCAGTACCACCAGTCCCAAGATTGAGCCGCCTCCGTCACCACATGCCAACCGAAAGAAGCACCGGCGGAAGAAAAGCACCAGCAACTTTAAGGCGGACGGCCTCTCTGGCACGGCAGAAGGTGGTAACCCCCTCCCCCTGACACACACACACACACACACACACACACACACACACACACAAACATGTCTTGCCTACTTTGTGTGGACCCACGTTTGGTTAGTACAGGGGTCGGCAACCCGCGGCTCTAGAGCCGCATGCGGCTCTTTAGCGCCGCCCTAGTGGCTCTCTGGAGCTTTTTCAGAAATGTATGAAAAATGGAAAAAGATGAGGGGAAAAAAAATCTATTTTTCGTTTTAATATGGTTTCTGTAGGAGGACAAACATGACACAAACCTCCCTAATTGTTATAAAGCACACTGTTTATATTAAACATGCTTCACTGATTCCAGTATTTGGCGAGCGCCGTTTTGTCCTACTAATTTTGGCGGTCCTTGAACTCACCGTAGTTTGTTTACATGTATAACTTTCTCCGACTTTCGAGGACGTGTTTTATGCCACTTCTTTTTATGACTCATTTTGTCCACCAAACTTTTAAGGTTGTGCATGAAAGGTGAGTTTTGTTGATGTTATTGACTTGTTGGAGTGCTAATCAGACATATTTGGTCACTGCATGACTGCAAGCTACTGTATTTTCCGCACCATAAGGCGCCCTGGGTTATAAGCCGCGCCTTCAATGAACGGCATATTTCAAAACTTTGTCCACCTATAAGCCGCCCCGTGTTGTAAGCCGCATCTAACTGCGCTAAAGGAATGTCAAAAAAACAGTCAGATAGGTCAGTCAAACTTTAATAATATATTAAAAACCAGCGTGATGTGGGCGCGCATGGAGTCGTATATCAACATGGACGGAGCTGCGTGAAAAAAGCCACCCGGCCTCTTCGCGTAAACTTCCCTTAACCACTCGCTCATCTTTTCTTCATCCATCCATCCCTTCGAGTTAGCTTTTATGATGACGCCGGCTGGAAAGGTCTCTTTTGGCAAGGTCTTCCTTTTGAATATCACCATGGGTGGAAGTTTCTGGCCATTAGCATGGCAAGCTAGAACCACAGTGAAGGATGACTTCTCATTCCCTGTGGTGCGAATATTCACCGTACGTGCTCCCGTTGTATCCACAGTGCGGTTCACAGGAATATCAAAAGTCAGTGGAACCTCGTCCATGTTGATAATGTTCTCTGGCCGGATCTTTTTTTCAGCTATCTTGTTTTTACAATATGCACGGAAAGTAGCCAGCTTTTCTTGAAAGTCTTTAGGCAGTTGCTGTGAAATAGTAATCCGTGTGCGGATGGAGAGATTGCGTCTTTTCATGAACCGGAAACCTGTCGCTTAGTAGGAGCCATTTTGTGGTCTTTACAGATGTAAACACACAAATGAAATGAAACGTAATATTGGCGCCCTTCTTCTTCTTCTACACGGGCGGGTGGTTGCTTACAGTAGAAGAAGAAGCGCTTCCTGTTCTATGGGGGCGGGTGCTTACCTTGGCGGTTGCTTGCGTAGAAGAAGAAGCACTTCCTCTTCTACGGGGAAAAAAGATGGCGGCTGTTTACCGTAGTTGCGAGACCGAAACTTTATGAAAATGAATCTTAATATTAATCCATATATAAAGCGCACCGGGTTATAAGGCGCACTGTCAGCTTTTGAGAAAATTTGTGGTTTTTAGGTGCGCCTTATAGTGCGGAAAATACGGTAATCAATGCTAACATGCTCTTTAGGCTAGCTATATGTACATATTGCATCATAATGCCTCATTTGTAGCTATATTTGAGGTCATTTAGTTTCCTTTAAGTCCTCTTAATTCAATTAATATCTCATGACACACTATCTGTATGTAATATGGCTTTTAATTTTTTGCGGCTCCAGACAGATTTTTTTTTTGTATTTTTGGTCCAATATGGCTCTTTCAACATTTTGGGTTGCCGACCCCTGGGTTAATAGGTTGTGAGGGCCCCCCTTTCCACTATAGCTAGAATGATGAAAAAAATATATATCTAGCACTAGATGGGAGTAGAGAGTTGCAACCTCACTTCAGAATGCAAAACACACAAAGTAAAACAAATATTTTACTTCTGTAGTTGTGAGGACCAGGCAAATGTCCTCACAAGTCAAAAGGTTCTCACAGAAAGGGTGGTTTGTCAAGTCTATGTCCACACAAGGATGGTGAGACAAGTACACACACACACACACACACACACACACACACACACACACAGAGAGAACAGATGTGGCAGCAGCAGCAGCAGCAGATGTGTAACGTTGGCTTCTCCATTAAGCAGCTGATGAGTGAAGTTATGGTCAGAGAGACAAATGTTCTAGTTTGCCTTTTATTTTCAACTCCTTCCTTCATTTTCTAATTCCAGAATTTCCAAAACTTCCTCCCCCAATGTTCTTTTCAGTTGATTCTCTTTGTTCTCCGCACACTTCATTCCCCCCCGCCCTCTCGCCAGTCCGCCAGAGAGGCTTAAGTGAAATATTATAAATAATCTGCAGTATTGAAATCTTTTATCAGCGGTGTCACTTCCATTATTCAATAAGCGATTAGTAACAGTCTTCCCAATTTAGCTATTAAGCACCGAGCACACTGAGGCAGCCGCCGGCTCGCTGGCTGTCACGGCGGGCGGGCGGACAAACCACTGGATGAAGTATCGTCGTGTCAGAATGAAGCCCGGCGTAATTCATGAGGGGGAACCGCCCTCTGTAACCGAGCTCCCCCTCATATAGGAGCCACTGCACTTGGACAAGCAAAGATTACTTGATTTTTATTTGCCGCTACACTGGAACCCACTTAGGTCCATCCCGCTTATCTTGCCAAGCCATGTATGTCTGACAACTTATCAAGCTTTGTTGTTGTTATTAAAAAGTGCTCGTTTAAGTCTAAATTGAAAGCCATGCTTTTTATGACATGGACATTTTATACAAACCCTGTTTCAATGAGTTGGGAAATTGTGTTAGATGTAAATATAAACGGAATACAATGATTTGCAAATCCTTTTCAAGCCATATTCAGTTGAATATGCTACAAAGACAACATATTTGATGTTCAAACTCATAAACTTTATTTTTTTTTTTGCAAATAATAATTAACTTAGAATTTCATGGCTGCAACACGTGCCAAAGTAGTTGGGAAAGGGCATGTTCACCACTGTGTTACATCACCTTTTCTTTTAACAACACTCAGTAAAGGTTTGGGAACTGAGGAGACACATTTTTGAAGCTTCTCAGGTGGAATTCTTTCCCATTCTTGCTTGATGTACAGCTTAAGTTGTTCAACAGTCCGTTGTGCTATTTTAGGCTTCATAATGCGCCACACATTTTCAATGGGAGACAGGTCTGGACTACAGGCAGGCCAGTCTAGTACCCGCACTCTTTTACTATGAAGCCACGTTGATGTAACACGTGGCTTGGCATTGTTTTGCTGAAATAAGCAGGGGCGTCCATGGTAACGTTGCTTGGATGGCAACATATGTTGCTCCAAAAGCTGTATGTACCTTTCAGCATTAATGGTGCCTTCACAGATGGGTAAGTTACCCATGCCTTGACCACTAATACACCCCCATACCATCACACATGCTGCCTTTTACACTTTGCACCTATAACAATCTGGATGGTTCTTTTTCTCTTTGGTCCGGAGGACACGACGTCCACAGTTTCCAAAAACAATTAGAAATGTGGACTCGTCAGACCACAGAACGCTTTTCCACTTTGTATCAGTCCATCTTAGATGAGCTCAGGCCCAGCGAAGCCGACGGCGTTTCTGGGTGTTGTTGATAAACAGTTTTCGCCTTGCATAGTAGAGTTTTAACGTGCAGTTACAGATGTAGCGACCAACTGTAGTTACTGACAGTGGGTTTCTGAAGTGTTCCTGAGCCCATGTGGTGATATCCTTTACACACTGATGTGGCTTGTTGATGCAGTACAGCCTGAGGGATGGAAGGTCACGGGCTTAGCTGCTTACGTGCAGTGATTTCTCCACATTCTCTGAACCCTTTGATGATATTACGGAGTGTAGATGGTGAAATCCCTAAATTCCTTGCAATAGCTGGTTGAGAAAGGTTTTTCTTAAAGTGTTCAACAATTTGCTCACGCATTTGTTGACAAAGTGGTGACCCTCGCCCCATCCTTGTTTGTGAATGACTGAGCATTTCATGGAATCTACTTTTATACCCAATCATGGCACCCACCTGTTCCCAATTAGCCTGCACACCTGTGGGATGTTCCAAATAAGTGTTTGATGAGCATTCCTCAACTTGATTATTTATTGACACCTTTCACAACTTCTTTGTCACGTGTTGCTGACATCAAATTCTAAAGTTAATGATTATTTGGAAAAATAAAATAAAGTTTATGAGTTTGAACATCAAATATGTTGTCTTTGTAGCATATTCAACTGAATATGGCTTGAAAAGGATTTGCAAATCATTGTATTCCGTTTATATTTACATCTAACACAATTTCCCAACTCATATGGAAACGGGGTTTGTATGAACATGGTTTAGGTAAATAGGACCGGGTAGACTTGAATTATCTCACAATGGGGAAATAATGTGGTTGCAGTGCAGATAGAAAAAGTCCACAAACAATAAGGTAAAAAAAACACATGGAAACAAGAAGGAAACGTCAAAGAACATGAAAAACAGTAATAGACCCCAGGACAATCAATCAGCAGGACATTTTCCATCTGCAGGTCTGATCCACTCCTTTAGTGCTCTGTCTTTCTGCCATTATAATATAGTTCTGTATGTAGTGTTTCCTTGTCACTTTTTCATGTTCACACTCAGAAACTTTGCAAATAACTTAGAATTTAATGGCAGCAACACATTGCAAAAAAGGCCTTTTTACCAGTGTGTTACATGGCCTTTCCTTTTAACAACACTCAGTAAAGGTTTGGGAACTGAGGAGACACATTTTTGAAGTGGAATTCTTTCCCATTCTTGCTTGATGTACAGCTTAAGTTGTTCAACAGTCTCCCTTCTCATATTTTAGCCTTCACACATTTTCAATGTCTGGACTACAGGCAGGCCAGTCTAGTACCCACACTCTTTTACCGTATTTTTCAGACTATAAGTCGCATTTTTTTTCATAGTTTGCGACTTATACTCAGGAGGGACTTATGTGTGAAATGATGAACACATTAGCGTAAAATATCAAATAATATCATTCACATAAGAGACTAGACGTATAAGATTTCATGGGATTTAGCGATTAGGAGTGACAGATTGTTTGGTAAACGTATAGCATGTTCTATATGTTATAGTTATTTGAATGACTCTTACCATAATATGTTGCGTTAACATACCAGTTGGTTATTTATGCCTCATATAACGTACACTTATTCAGCCTGTTGTTCACTATTCTTCATTTATTTTAAATTGCCTTTCAAATGTCTATTCTTGGTGTTGGCTTTTATCAAATACATTTCCCCCAAAAATGCGACTTATATATGTTTGTTTCCTTCTTTATTATGCATTTTTGGCCTGTGCGACTTACAGTACTATGATGCCATGCTGTTGTAACACGTGGCTTGGCATTGTCTTGCTGAAATAAGCAGGGGCGTCCATGATAACCTTGCTTGGATGGCAACATATGGTACCATTTACACAACGTGCCAACTTCACTGGTTTTGGGTTTTGTATCAAGTGTAATATTTTGGACACCCTTCAGCACATCTTGCAAGATTTTACAACGACTTTGATGTTCAAAGTAGTGATTTATAGTCTAAGACTTCCACAGCATACTTCCCAGTTGGAGGGTTGATGTCAAATCAGTGCTTACGTGATACAATCCGTGTTTGTTTGGTGCACTTTGTGCTGTGGAGAAGTTCCCTTCCCCCACCTGAGCCACATCACATCTTCATCCCCACCTGTATTATTCTGCCCCACCCCTGCAGGTGTGGTGCGGGGGCAGTACGCGAGGCGTCCTGTTGGATGCCAGATGACATTCTTCGAGGTGTGGCTTGTTTTTCCGTGTGAATGAGCACATGGACAGCAGCATGCACTATTTTCCAGGTTATTAAAGTAGTAAAATGCTGCTGATATGGAGAGTAATGACCTGTGTCGCAAAGCAATACTGTGCGCGCTGACATTTAAGCTTTTAATTTGTGTTTCCCGAGGCCCCGTTTGTGTCCCTCACGCCTCCCCTCTCATTGCACCTGGCGGCCTGCTGTCACACACACACACACACACACACACACACACACACACACACACACACACGCATAGACACAGTATGCTTGTTCTGCCCCCTCCCTCTATATATTTGGTTTGTTCTGTTTGTGCTGCTAAAGGTTGCGGGTGTCAGAGTTCACAAATTGCCTCGCTGCCGCCTCCCTACATGAATGTCGCTCACAGTAGCCAAGAGCGCTGGCAGTAATTACTAATACAGCATGAGCGACTGGCCGTCTGGCTGCACTCGTGCATACTCTCAGGCCACCGTGTCGACTCAAGTGACACGGGGAGTGTTTACTTGACTTTAAAATAATTGTACTTTGTGTTTGCGGGATAAGTTACCAGAGTGAAGGACATTATAGTGACTAGCGCTGGGCGATATGGACTTTTATTAATATGTTTAGTCCATGTCACCATACACCATATATATGTGGATATGTTTAGTCCATGTCATGATACACCATATACAGGTAAAAGCCAGTAAATTAGAATATTTAGAAAAACTTGATTTATTTCAGTAATTGCATTCAAAAGGTGTAACTTGTACATTATATTTATTCATTGCACACAGACTGATGCATTCAAATGTTTATTTCATTTAATTTTGATGATTTGAAGTGGCAACAAATGAAAATCCAAAATTCCGTGTGTCACAAAATTAGAATATTACTTAAGGCTAATACAAAAAAGGGATTTTTAGAAATGTTGGCCAACTGAAAAGTATGAAAATGAAAAATATGAGCATGTACAATACTCAATACTTGGTTGGAGCTCCTTTTGCCTCAATTACTGCGTTAATGCGGCGTGGCATGGAGTCGATGAGTTTCTGGCACTGCTCAGGTGTTATGAGAGCCCAGGTTGCTCTGATAGTGGCCTTCAACTCTTCTGCGTTTTTGGGTCTGGCATTCTGCATCTTCCTTTTCACAATACCCCACAGATTTTCTATGGGGCTAAGGTCAGGGGAGTTGGCGGGCCAATTTAGAACAGAAATACCATGGTCCGTAAACCAGGCACGGGTAGATTTTGCGCTGTGTGCAGGCGCCAAGTCCTGTTGGAACTTGAAATCTCCATCTCCATAGAGCAGGTCAGCAGCAGGAAGCATGAAGTGCTCTAAAACTTGCTGGTAGACGGCTGCGTTGACCCTGGATCTCAGGAAACAGAGTGGACCGACATCAGCAGATGACATGGCACCCCAAACCATCACTGATGGTGGAAACTTTACACTAGACTTCAGGCAACGTGGATCCTGTGCCTCTCCTGTCTTCCTCCAGACTCTGGGACCTCGATTTCCAAAGGAAATGCAAAATTTGCATGGTTGGGTGATGGTTTGGGGTGCCATGTCATCTGCTGGTGTCGGTCCACTCTGTTTCCTGAGATCCAGGGTCAACGCAGCCGTCTACCAGCAAGTTTTAGAGCACTGCATGCTTCCTGCTGCTGACCTGCTCTATGGAGATGGAGATTTCAAGTTCCAACAGGACTTGGCGCCTGCACACAGCGCAAAATCTACCCGTGCCTGGTTTACGGACCATGGTATTTCTGTTCTAAATTGGCCCGCCAACTCCCCTGACCTCAGCAGTATGATGATTCTATGTGTCTACATTAAAACATTCTTCTTCATACTGCATTAATATATGCTACTTTTAAACTTTCATGCAGAGAGGGAAATCACAACTAAGTCAATTGAGCAAAAGTGTATTTATTAAACAGTTA
Organism: Nerophis lumbriciformis; assembly: GCF_033978685.3. Taxonomy (NCBI): domain Eukaryota; kingdom Metazoa; phylum Chordata; class Actinopteri; order Syngnathiformes; family Syngnathidae; genus Nerophis; species Nerophis lumbriciformis. The sequence continues at coordinate 35,819,063 of NC_084575.2, forward strand.
TTAATCAGTGGCACAAACAAATTGCAAGATTGTCAGAGACATTTTAAAACAAGCTATTAGTGCACTTTTGTGCATGATGTCACTAAGATGACATATCAAAAATTAAAGTGCACTTTTTGTACAGAACGCCACTACAATAGTTTAAAACAAATAAAGTGCACTTTTGTGCATGATGTCACACAAGATATTTCAATAAGTGTCAAATAAAAATGAGCTGCATAATAGGAAATCAAATAGTGTATGTCCTTCACTATGTGGTAGGTTCCTGCGGACGTTATCTCCTTCTGTTGTTGACTATTTGTTTCATACGGTGTTGATGTGGAAATGGTTGCTTGGGCATTTTGTGGGTGTGGCACTGAACGGAGATGTTGACATGCAGAGTTTCAAGCACTCCTCATTCTCTAGCAGCACTGCTAATGTGTAGCATCATTTGAAAAGTCACCACTTTTCAAATGATGCTACAAATTAGCAGTGCTGCTACTTTTTGTAGCAACACTTTTGCCGCATACTTGACATATTACAGTTGTCTGTTCAACATCTTCCCGCTTGAAGCCAAACCACCGCCAGATGATGGACCCCCTGCCATTTTAATTCTTCCTTCATTTGTTACCAGATTGGCACCTTCTCTCTCTCGTATTACCACTCGCACCACTCCGCTAGCACCACAGCTAACTTTACCCATGTTGCTACCTCTCTGCTCGCGCGACAGTATATGACGTATGTTTTATGTGTCTGTGAGAAGGAGAGACAAGAAAGAGTGAGAAGAGTCTGTAGTGTAATGCCAGCAGCTAAAAGCAACTGCCTTAGAACGTATACTCCAATATCAGCATATAGTCATTTTATATATCACACAGAGACAAACCTGCAATACATCCAGTATCGGTATATTCCATATATCCAGTATATTCCATATATCCAGTATATTCCATATATCGCCCAGCCCTAATAGTGACACACCAAACTGCTGCATCTTTGCCATCTGAAAGGAGTTACTATTTTGTCATAAATAAAACTTAATTTTTAGAAACTTTAGGTGAGTCCCTTCAAGCCAAGGTTGTTCAAAGTGTGGATATCAGTAATCCTTCTTTTTGAGAAAAGAGCAAAAGCAATGTATTTTCACTGACTCTGTAGATACAGGAAGTGGCTCTGGCTTCTTTGACCTTTCTAATAATTGTCCTGACCAAAGCTAGAGAGGAACTATTTATTCATTGGACCATATCAAGAGCTAACCTTTGTTCTCTTGTGGTCAGAGCTTAAAACAATTAAACATAGCAAAGCAATTTTCTACTGTGTTGGGACTAACGCGCTACAAAGTAACGCGTTACTGTAACGGCGTTAGTTTCGGTGGTAACTAGTAATCTAACACGTTATTTTTTATATTCAGTAACTCAGTTACCATTACTACATGATGCGTTAATGCGTTATTTTACCTTATTTTTTATGTAGTATCAGCTAGAAACAGAAGATCTGAGTGTGTTTTATTGGAGCGCTGCGGTGGAAAAGAAAAGGCGTGCTTTGTGTGGGCGGGGGGGGGTTCTCCCAGACCGTAGTTGAGGGGCGCAGGGCCCATGTACTTCGGGGCTAACAACCTTCACTTTACCCGGAAGTGGGTCTTTACAGCTGAAGGTGAATGACGAGGACGGCGGTTTGTTGCAACTTTGTGACTTTATTGGACGCAGCCATCCACCAAGCTAGAGCACCTGCACGCACTCACTATTGCCGCTCCCTCACCTCTCTCACCCACTCACTCACTGACGTCACTCACCTCACATGCTGTCATTTCTTAAAGGGCCACACACACTTACGCTACTCTCATAACAACTAACAAGGCATCATGGTGAAGCCAGATGTCGAGTTTCTTAACATGGAGACATTCTCAATACTTTTCTCTTTTGTCGAGCACAAAGAAAATAACATTTTAGTTAAATGTAAGTTGTGTCTTGGATCAAAGATCCCATCTACTTAAAGTTAAAGTGCCATTATGTTGCAGCTATTTAAAATAGTTTTGTCAATTTGTTCTGGCCTGAAATAAATTGGCCCTTTGAAGCATATCTTTGTCTTTGTGTGTTGTATGTAGAGCACATTGCTTAGCAGAGTTCAGTGATGCAAATGCATGTCAAGTTGATCAACACATTGTATTATTCTCCAGTGCAATAATAGTACTGAAATTAAGGCTAAAAGGGCATTAATGGGAGCCTTAAAAAAAAAGAAGTAACTAAATAGTTACTTTTCACAGTAACACATTACTTTTTGGTGTAAGTAACTGAGTTAGTAACTGCGTTACTTTTGAAATAAAATAACTAGTAACTGTAACTAGTTACTGGTTTTCAGTAACTAACCCAACACTGATCATGACACACAATAGCATTCAAAGATGTGCAACCAAACAAAGTATGTTTGTACAGCGAATGTATATGTACATGTATATGTATGTTTGTACAGTGAATGTGTATGTACAGTATGTGTATATGTATGTTTGTACCACTGACGTGCGGTGAGGTTGATGGCTGGTGAGGCACTGACTTCATCACAGTCAGATTTACAAACATATGAACCCTAAAGAGTATCTTATTCACCATTTGATTGGCAGCAGTTAACGGGTTATGTTTAAAAGCTCATACCAGCATTCTTCCCTGCTTGGCACTCAGCATCAAGGCTTGGAATTGGGGGTTAAATCACCAACAATTATTCCCGGGCGCGGCGCCGCTGCTGCCCACTGCTCCCCTCACCTCCCAGGGGGTGAACAAGGGGATGGGTCAAATGCAGAGGACAAATTTCACCACACCTAGTGTGTGTGTGACAATCATTGCTACTTTAACTTTACACATACAAACTGTAGCACACAAAAAAGCACATTTAATTAAAAAAAATGCTATTATGGTCTTACCTTTACTTATAAGTGCGGGAACAGTGGTGTTCGTGTTGGAGGAGTTGTGAATGAATGAAATATGAAATCCGTGCTGCAGTCTGCAGGTGTACCTAATGTTGTGTCCTTGCAGTCGTTCACGGCTCCTCCGGCGCGAGCATTGTTGTTTTTGCACTTTTTGGCTTCTTGTTAAGTGACTTTTTTTGGGTGGATTCGGTCTTGCACGTGGAGGGTTTGGGTGTGGGCTTTGGTTGGTGTGGCGCTCCCGTCGGGGGGTGCAGTCTGCGGCGGGGGTGCATTAACCGGCACCAGGAGGCGGGATTACTGCGAGCCTCACACAGTGCGTCTTTGCAGCAGTTTTATGATCGCTCAGCACAATAAATACTTTACACACATACAGTTGTTGACAAAATACACTGTACATTATATACCTCAGCTAACTAAACTATGGAAATGTATAATATAGTTCATATAGCAATACGGTCTCACTGCACAGCAGGCCAGCAGTTAGCCGAGTCCGTCCATGTTGAGGCACTGAGTGACGTGCCTCAACTGGCTGCTGTTCACCGCACCGTCTCTTCTCAGTATTTGAATGGCAAATGTGAAAATTCAGCGATTTTGAATAAAAATAATCTAAAACTGGTGAAGTTAAATGGAAAATAACTTTATAGTATAATCACTGGATACATATAACAATTTAATTTTTTTTTTCTTTTTACTTTTTTTTTCCCTTTCATGATGGCAGGTGAGGCATCTCTATCAATGTACATGCTTAGTTATACTCTTTATTCACATGATATGTATTAGTTGTACTACATGGTATTCATATACTAATTGGTAACCAAACCAGGCGTTCTGCGCCTAAGTCCTGAGACCTTGCAGGAATTTAAACATTTGTGTTCAGTGCTTCATCTCACAGCATCTCTGGATTAGCCATTTAGCTGTGTAGAAATGTTGAAATAAGACCACTGTGTCCCTCCTTCCTTGAAGGCTGGGGTTGTAATGACATTAAGGAGCCCTCCTGAGTACAGGGGGGGACTCTGGCTTAGGTCCTGCTAGAAGCCAGCTGCTCATAAACATCACTTTTGTTAGCACAATGCAGCTCATCTTGTTGCCACTCACAATCTTTAACCTCTATTCTCTCCTCCCTGTCACCCCCCAACAGAACAAGAGGAGAACTTTGAGTTCATCATCGTATCGCTAACGGGTCAGACGTGGCATTTTGAAGCCACTTCATATGAGGAAAGAGACGCGTGGGTGCAGGTCATTGAAGGCCAGATCCTGGCCAGTCTGCAGTCCTGCGAGAGCAGCAAGAACAAGGTGAGAGTCCGATCCTTTCACACAGTCATTCAATTAGTCCCACTTTTCAAATAGTTTGTTTTTTTTTGCAATTTTTACTAGTTACAATTATTAGTATTAACCGTTATGAGTATTAACATGTTTTCCTATATTATATGGCTTTGCAATCACTGATTGATTGTACAATCAATCAGTCAATCAAAGTTTATTTATATAGCCTTAATCACAAATGTCTCAAAGAGCTGCACAAGCCACAACGACATGCTTGGCTGCATCTACGCAAGAAAAAAGTCAACCCAATTTTTTTAAGGCTCCCATTAATGCCCTTAGCCTTCATTTCAGTGCTGTTATTGCACTGGAGAATAATACAATGTGTTGATCAACTTGACATGCATTTGCATCACTCAACTCTGCTAAGCAATGTGCTCTACATACAACACACAAAGACAAAGATATGTTTCAAAGGGCCGATTTGTTTCAGGCCAGAACAAATTGACAAAACTATTTTAAATAGCTGCAACATAACATACATAAGTAACAAACCGCATAATAACAACATAGCTGTAAACCTGGCTTCACCTAAGGAAGGCACACATGCCATGATTATAGGTATGTCATGACACTATATACAGCACACACACTACATATACAAAGCCTAACCAGGCCTTTTTTTCTCTCAAGGAATTGTGAAATAAAATCATGTCTTCAGTGAAGTCCAGAACACTTTACGCATTTCCCCAGTTTTAGTTTAGAGATAGGGTTAGGGTTAGGTCGTCCTGGTCGTGGAACTGTGGACCAGCTCTATACTCTCGGCAGGGTCCTTGAGGGTGCATGGGAGTTTGCCCAACCAGTCTACATGTGTTTTGTGGACTTGGAGAAGGCATTCGACCGTGTCCCTCGGGAAGTCCTGTGGGGAGTGCTCAGGGAGTATGGGGTTTCGGACTGTCTGATTGTGGCAGTCCGCTCCCTGTATGATCAGTGCCAGAGCTTGGTCCGCATTGCCGGCAGTAAGTCGGACACGTTTCCAGTGAGGGTTGGACTCCGCCAAGGCTGCCCTTTGTCACCCATTCTGTTCATAACTTTTATGGACAGAATTTCTAGGCGCAGTCAAGGCGTTGAGGGGATCTGGTTTGGTGGCTGCAGGATTAGGTCTCTGCTTTTTGCAGATGATGTGGTCCTGATGGCTTCATCTGGCCAAGATCTTCAGCTCTCGCTGGATCGGTTCGCAGCCGAGTGTGAAGCGACTGGGATGAGAATCAGCACCTCCAAGTCCGAGTCCATGGTTCTCGCCCGGAAAAGGGTGGAGTGCCATCTCCGGGTTGGGGAGGAGATCTTGCCCCAAGTGGAGGAGTTCAAGTACCTCGGAGTCTTGTTCACGAGTGAGGGAAGAGTGGATCGTGAGATTGACAGGCGGATCGGTGCGGCGTCTTCAGTAATGCGGACGCTGTATCGATCCGTTGTGGTGAAGAAGGAGCTGAGCCGGAAGGCAAAGCTCTCCATTTACCGGTCGATCTACGTTCCCATCCTCACCTATGGTCATGAGCTTTGGGTTATGACCGAAAGGACAAGATCACGGGTACAAGCGGCCGAAATGAGTTTCCTCCGCCGGGTGGCGGGGCTCTCCCTTAGAGATAGGGTGAGAAGGTCTGCCATCCGGGGGGAGCTCAAAGTAAAGCCGCTGCTCCTCCACATGGAGAGGAGCCAGATGAGGTGGTTCGGGCATCTGGTCAGGATGCCACCCGAGCGCCTCCCTAGGGAGGTGTTTAGGGCACGTCCGACCGGTAGGAGGCCGCGGGGAAGACCCAGGACACGTTGGGAAGACTGTCTCCCGGCTGGCCTGGGAACGCCTCGGGGTCCCAAAGGAAGAGCTGGACGAAGTGGCTGGGGAGAGGGAAGTCTGGGCTTCCCTGCTTAGGCTGCTGCCCCCGCGACCCGACCTCGGATAAGCGGAAGAAGATGGATGGATGGATGGATAGTTTAGAGATAAGGAAAGATTGGCCTGGCCCACTAGCATCCCTCTTCATGTTTGTGAACTTTATAGTCTATACATTTAGAGTGATGTGATAATCAAACACTCTAGAAGTCTAGAATGAAAGAGTATATAAGAGAATTGACAGAGTGTGTGTACCTTCAGTGCTGAATGATGAGCAGAGGCAGAGTTTGGAGTGTCTTCTTTAGCTCGCTTTCCATGTTTATGTACTCACTGTCCACTGTGTCCAGGAACTTGGAACATGTTTTCGTGCCATTTGCCGTTTGACGCCCGCTATCATGCTAATTAGCTGCCTGAAAGCGGGTGACTCCACTGTAGAAATAGCCTGCATGTCTTCTAGCACATACGCTGCAATGCCTCTATCAATGTTGTCCTGGCTAGCAGTCCCTCCGTTAAAATCCAGCTGGTGAAGTGGCATCGGAGTCTGTGTCTCTCTTTACTAGCTTTGTAGAAGCATGTTGCTTTCGTAGCTGTTTCAGCAGATTTGAATTGGTGTTTTGGGCAGTAGATAGATAATGTTCTTTTCTTTGTGCTCGATAATAGAAAAGTAGTGAGAATATATCCATGTTAAGAAACTTGACTCTGGCTCTGCCATGATGACTTGTAAATAAACACAGAAACGCAACCCCAACCCCCCCACACCCACACCCACACCCACACACACACACACACACACACACACAGACACAGCACGCCTCTTGTGAGACAGGAAGAATCAGAAGGACGACACCGCAGCTCTCCAATAAAACACACTCAGATATTCTCACTTTCTAGCCGATGCTACATAAAAAATAACATAAAATAACACAGTAATGCATCATGTAGTAACGGTAACTGAGTTACTGAATATAAAAAATTACACGTTACACTCCAAGTTACCGCCGAAAATAACGGCGTTACAGTAACGCGTTAGTTCCAACACTGATCATTAGTCAATACTGCACTAATATTAGGCTTTATATATCCATTAATACAATATATTACTTTTATTTGTTTTCAAGTTTTATATTTTACCGTGGCGGACCGCCGCAATCAGTTCTATTTAGAGGAAACCATGTCATGGTAACAAAAGGTTCTTGCTGTATTTGTATATTTAACAACTGTACCTTTGAGCAAGTTGCAACTATCAATAGTGACATTTTGGTGGCAAATCTTTCTCTCAGTCTCGTCTGACCAGCCAATCAGAGGCAATGGCACTGCAGGCTATAAGAAGTGTGCGTGGAAATAGCAGCTGTGCCGACTGTGACACTCAAAGTGAGTAGAGAGCGTTACTCAATGTTTGCTTGAAGTCCGCTCTTTGCCTTTAATGTTGTTGTTTTGATGCGTCTTCTTCCAGACCCTGACTGGGCCAGTCTCAACCTCGGCGCCCTGATCTGTATTGAGTGCTCTGGGATTCACAGAAACTTGGGTACTCACTTGTCAAGGGTGCGCTCGCTGGACCTGGATGAGTGGTCAATGGAGCTAATCAAGGTCATGTCTGGCATTGGCAACGAGCTCGCCAACAGTGTGTGGGAGGCAAACTCACATGGTCACTTGAAACCTGCACCAGATGCCAGCAGGTAGGGAAGACCAGTCCATAGTGGATCTAACATAATATTGTGAGAGTCCAGTCCATAGTGGATCTAACATAATAGTCAGAGTCCAGTCCATAGTGGATCTAACATAATATTGTGAGAGTCCAGTCCATAGTGGATCTAACATAATAGTGTGAGAGTCCAGTCCATAGTAGATCTAACATAATAGTGAGAGTCCAGTCCATAGTGGATCTAACATAATAGTGATAGTCCAGTCCATAGTGGATCTAACATAATAATGAGAGTCCAGTCCATAGTGGATCTAACATAATAGTGAGAGTCCAGTCCATAGTGGATCTAACATAATAGTGTGAGAGTCCAGTCCATAGTGGATATAACATAATAGTGTGAGAGTCCAGTCCATAGTGGATCTAACGTAATAGTGAGAGTCCAGTCCATAGTGGATCTAACATAATAGTGTGAGAGTCCAGTCCATAGTGGATCTAACATAATAGTGAGAGTCCAGTCCATAGTGGATCTAACATAATAGTGTGAGAGTCCAGTCCATAGTGGATCTAACATAATAGTGAGAGAGTCCAGTCCATAGTGGATCTAGTTAATAGTGTGAGAGTCCAGTCCATAGTGGATATAACATAATAGTGTGAGAGTCCAGTCCATAGTGGATCTAACATAATAGTGAGAATCCAGTCCATAGTGGATCTAACATAATAGTGTGAGAGTCCAGTCCATAGTGGATCTAACATAATAGTGAGAGTCCAGTCCATAGTGGATCTAACATAATATTGTGAGAGTCCAGTCCATAGTGGATCTAACATAATAGTGTGAGAGTCCAGTCCATAGTGGATCTAACATAATAGTGTGAGAGTCCAGTCCATAGTGGATCTAACATAATAGTGTGAGAGTCCAGTCCATAGTAGATCTAACATAATAGTGTGAGAGTCCAGTCCATAGTGGATCTAACATAATAGTGAGAGTCCAGTCCATAGTGGATCTAACATAATAGTGTGAGAGTCCAGTCCATAGTGGATCTAACATAATAGTGTGAGAGTCCAGTCCATAGTGGATCTAACATAATAGTGAAAGTCCAGTCCATAGTGGATCTAACATAATAGTGTGAGAGTCCAGTCCATAGTGGATCTAACATAATAGTGTGGGAGTCCAGTCCATAGTGGATCTAACATAATAGTGTGAGAGTCCAGTCCATAGTGGATCTAACATAATATTGTGAGAGTCCAGTCCATAGTGGATCTAACATAATAGTGAGAGTCCAGTCCATAGTGGATCTAACATAATAGTGTGAGAGTCCAGTCCATAGTGGATCTAACATAATAGTGTGAGAGTCCAGTCCATAGTGGATCTAACATAATAGTGAAAGTCCAGTCCATAGTGGATCTAACATAATAGTGTGAGAGTCCAGTCCATAGTGGATCTAACATAATAGTGTGGGAGTCCAGTCCATAGTGGATCTAACATAATAGTGAGAGTCCAGTCCATAGTGGATCTAACATAATAGTGTGAGAGTCCAGTCCATAGTGGATCTAACATAATAGTGAGAGTCCAGTCCATAGTGGATCTAACATAATAGTGTGAGAGTCCAGTCCATAGTGGATCTAACATAATAGTGTGAGAGTCCAGTCCATAGTGGATCTAACATAATATTGTGAGAGTCCAGTCCATAGTGGATCTAACATAATAGTGAGAGTCCAGTCCATAGTGGATCTAACATAATAGTGAGAGTCCAGTCCATAGTGGATCTAACATAATAGTGAGAGTCCAGTCCATAGTGGATCTAACATAATAGTGAGAGTCCAGTCCATAGTGGATCTAACATAATAGTGTGAGAGTCCAGTCCATAGTGGATCTAACATAATAGTGTGAGAGTCCAGTCCATAGTGGATCTAACATAATAGTGAGAGTCCAGTCCATAGTGGATCTAACATAATAGTGAGAGTCCAGTCCATAGTGGATCTAACATAATAGTGTGAGAGTCCAGTCCATAGTGGATCTAACATAATAGTGTGAGAGTCCAGTCCATAGTGGATCTAACATAATAGTGTGAGAGTCCAGTCCATAGTGGATCTAACATAATAGTGAAAGTCCAGTCCATAGTGGATCTAACATAATAGTGTGAGAGTCCAGTCCATAGTGGATCTAACATAATAGTGTGGGAGTCCAGTCCATAGTGGATCTAACATAATAGTGAGAGTCCAGTCCATAGTGGATCTAACATAATAGTGTGAGAGTCCAGTCCATAGTGGATCTAACATAATAGTGAGAGTCCAGTCCATAGTGGATCTAACATAATAGTGTGAGAGTCCAGTCCATAGTGGATCTAACATAATAGTGTGAGAGTCCAGTCCATAGTGGATCTAACATAATATTGTGAGAGTCCAGTCCATAGTGGATCTAACATAATAGTGAGAGTCCAGTCCATAGTGGATCTAGTTAATAGTGTGAGAGTCCAGTCCATAGTGGATCTAACATAATAGTGAGAGTCCAGTCCATAGTGGATCTAACATAATAGTGAGAGTCCAGTCCATAGTGGATCTAACATAATAGTGAGAGTCCAGTCCATAGTGGATCTAACATAATAGTGAGAGTCCAGTCCATAGTGGATCTAACATAATAGTGTGAGAGTCCAGTCCATAGTGGATCCAACATAATAGTGAGAGTCCAGTCCATAGTGGATCTAACATAATAGTGAGAGTCCAGTCCATAGTGGATCTAACATAATAGTGTGAGAGTCCAGTCCATAGTGGATCTAACATAATAGTGTGAGAGTCCAGTCCATAGTGGATCTAACATAATAGTGAGAGTCCAGTCCATAGTGGATCTAACATAATAGTGTGAGAGTCCAGTCCATAGTGGATCTAACATAATAGTGTGAGAGTCCAGTCCATAGTGGATCTAACATAATAGTGTGAGAGTCCAGTCCATAGTGGATCTAACATAATAGTGTGAGAGTCCAGTCCATAGTGGATCTAGTTAATAGTGTGAGAGTCCAGTCCATAGTGGATCTAACATAATAGTGAGAGTCCAGTCCATAGTGGATCTAACATAATAGTGAGAGTCCAGTCCATAGTGGATCTAACATAATAGTGAGAGTCCAGTCCATAGTGGATCTAACATAATAGTGAGAGTCCAGTCCATAGTGGATCTAACATAATAGTGTGAGAGTCCAGTCCATAGTGGATCTAACATAATAGTGTGAGAGTCCAGTCCATAGTGGATCTAACATAATAGTGAGAGTCCAGTCCATAGTGGATCTAACATAATAGTGTGAGAGTCCAGTCCATAGTGGATCTAACATAATAGTGTGAGAGTCCAGTCCATAGTGGATCTAACATAATAGTGTGAGAGTCCAGTCCATAGTGGATCTAACATAATAGTGTGAGAGTCCAGTCCATAGTGGATCTAGTTAATAGTGTGAGAGTCCAGTCCATAGTGGATCTAACATAATAGTGAGAGTCCAGTCCATAGTGGATCTACAAACCCCGTTTCCTTATGAGTTGGGAAATTGTGTTAGATGTAAATATAAACGGAATACAATGATTTGCAAATCATTTTCAATCCATATTCAGTTGAATATGCTACAAAGACAACATATTTGATGTTCAAACTCATAAACCTTTTTTTTTTGCAAATAATCATTAACTTTAGAATTTGATGCCAGCAACACGTGACAAAGAAGTTGGGAAAGGTGGCAATAAATACTGATAAAGTTGAGGAATGCTCATCAACACAATTTCCCAACTCATATGGAAACAGGGTTTGTACTTAGTGTTGGTATGTTTAGACAAGCAGAAGTAGGAAACAGAACAAGAGTGTAAAACACATGATTGCAGTAAAATGCAAATGAACATAAATCAGGTATCCATCCATTGACAGACTGTGCACACACACACACACTTACACACACACGCTGTGCGTATTGACGTGCCATTAACCCTAGTCCATCAGAGTGCTAATGCTTTTATTGTTGCTCATGTTCCTATTTATTTATGAATCTGATGTATGTGTTTCCCCGTGAAGAGATTAGAGCAAGTCAATATTATCTCAATTTAGCCGCGCCGCTCCACTGCAGCTGCATTACTCTCCAGCCCGTCAATAGTATTATCAGGCTATTCCTTAAGTGCCTCTCCTTCCCTGTCGAGTGTTCATGACTTGTGTCTAATCTCCTGAACATCACACAGCTGTGTGTTGCTAAGTGTGACCTGAGCACACGTCCGATACTGTCATTAACCAACATTGATCACTTTAGCCTACTGTTTGCCTACAAAACTTTCTCTTTCCTGGAACATTTCCTATTTTCCCTTGTCTGTCTATTATAGAAGCTTATTAGTGGCATGACAGTTTTATAGAGCCAGTAGTGGTCTATTAAGTGATGTGTTGTTGCACACATTAACCCTTTTCCAAACATTAATGTTTATTTTTTTACTTGTTTATTTTATATATGTACAGACATTATTTTATATTACAATATCATACCTGCCAACTACTCCTGTTTTCCCGTAATTAGTACGGTTTTCATCAACCTATTCCGGGTTACGGTTGCAGTGATAAAAAATACGGTTTTTCATTCATTAAAATTATTTTATTTTTTTTAAAGTTTTATTCACGAAATTGCGTAACAACAATTCTTAAACCGAAAAGAAAACTGCAGTCATTCCGTGAAGAATATTCAAAAGCCTATCCGGGAATAATTATCCGTTCCAAAAAGGGTGAAAACTACGCGAATTGCACCTTGTGCAGACAAGATTTTTCGATCGGACACGGAGGAATTAGCGATGTAAAAGACCACGTTGGGACAAAAAAACACAAGTCTAATGCCGTTGCTAAATTTGGATTTTAGCCACAAAAAGGTAATGACACCAATGTTATCTATTGGAATTGTTTAGTACTGTTATACTGTTAAAAGTGTTTATACTATTTATGCTTTCAAGTCCAAGTTGAAGAAATCTTGTTAAATGTTGACAGCATAACTACCAAAATACAGAAGTATGTCCTTAATATTTTTGCAGTGCTATTTCTGTTGAAAAGTTCAAATGATTACATTAGAGATGTGATGTGCCACTTTTCAAGTGTCTGATGGCTTCAATTAATTTTCATTCATTTTTCATATTTTGAATTCTTTTGAAAGGCTTACAAAAAAAACTACATTTGAATTGTAATTCCATGCTATTGACAGGACTATTAATTGTAATGAAGTTAGCTTACCATGTTTACAGTATGATAATTGTGATAGAAATGTGAGTTTTAGGCACAGAATATTTTTTACAATTGAACAAGGCAGTAGATTATACAAGCTTGGACAGAAAGTTAATAATGACACCAATTTTGTTTTTAATAGAATTGTTTAGTACTGTTTTACCATTTGTTTACTGTAAAAAGTGTTTATACTTTCAATGAACAAATTGAAGTCTTGTGAAAGGTTGACAGGATAACTGGCATTAACTGTCAAAATAATTTCAAACTATTGAAGTTAGCTTACAGAATAAACATGTCAATCAACCCATATGATTTTTGCTGTAATATTTTTGTTTTGAAAAGTCACTGTGACTGATAGAAAAGTGATGGTTTTAGCAACATTTTAACCTGTCTGAATGCAATCAATCATTTTGCGTCGGGGGGCGAACCTGAACCCCCCACCAGGACTTTGTCCTGGACCTACCTGCGGCCCTTGGACCCTGGCTACTAGGTTTTTCTGATTTCAAAAGTTGGCAGGTATGCAATATTGTTGTGCTAAATATACTAAGCATAACGCAGCAATAAATTGAGCTTAAAACGCCTTTTAAACATGTTTAAATTATGTGATTCTTTTCTAGAGCTACTGTATCAATCTCATTCCAGCTCACCAAGCCTCCACAGGCTCTACTAAAACTTGTACACTTTAGATGACCATTTGTCTCTCTTAATGAAGGTTTACTTCTGGTATTATGTCTATGAGAAGTAGTGGTCACTGGAATGAGTCTAGAACTCAACCCTACATAGTACAAGCACTGTGCAAAAAAAAAAGATGATGTGAGGAAGCATTCAAGTTTGCACAAAATGTAACACCTTTGACTTTCTTCTGAAGAATCCTCACTTTTTAAAGATAACTGGGATGCATGTCATTGGAATAGTTGCTATGTGGTTCTAATAGAGTCCGATACAGAATTAGGAGAGCGTCAAGTGGAAGAAAGTGCCTCAATTTTGACCAACATATTTACATAATTTATTCATTAAATATTAAATATGTTTTTTTAAATGTATAAATCCAAGGAATTTAGTGCTCTCAACCCTCTCAATTACTATACCATTTATTTCAGTCAATATCTTATCAAAGTTTTTATGGCTTCTATCCATCCATCCATCCATCTTCTTCCGCTTATCCGAGGTCGGGTCGCGGGGGCAGCAGCCTAAGCAGGGAAGCCCAGACTTTCCTCTCCCCAGCCACTTCGTCCAGCTCTTCCTTTGGGACCCCAAGGCGTTCCCAGGCCAGCCGGGAGACATAGTCTTCCCAACGTGTCCTGGGTCTTCCGCGCGGCCTCCTACCGGTCGGACGTGCCCTAAACACCTCCCTAGGGAGGCGTTCGGGTGGCATCCTGACCAGATGCCCGAACCACCTCATCTGGCTCCTCTCGATGTGGAGGAGCAGCGGCTTTACTTTGAGCTCCCCCCGGATGACAGAGCTTCTCACCCTATCTCTAAGGGAGAGCGCCGCCACCCGGCGGAGGAAACTCATTTCGGCCGCTTGTACCTGTGATCTTGTCCTTTCGGTCATAACCCAAAGCTCATGACCATAGGTGAGGATGGGAACGTAGATCGACCGGTAAATTGAGAGCTTTGCCTTCCGGCTCAGCTCCTTCTTCACCACAACGGATCGATACAGCGTCCGCATTACTGAAGACGCCGCACCGATCCGCCTGTCGATCTCACCATCCACTCTTCCCTCACTCGTGAACAAGACTCCGAGGTACTTGAACTCCTCCACTTGGGGCATGATCTCCTCCCCAACCCGGAGATGGCACTCCACCCTTTTCCGGGCGAGAACCATGGACTCGGACTTGGAGGTGCTGATTCTCATCCCAGTCGCTTCACACTCGACTGCGAACCGATCCAGCGAGAGCTGAAGATCCTGGCCAGATGAAGCCATCAGGACCACATCATCTGCAAAAAGCAGAGACCTAATCCTGCAGCCACCAAACCAGATCCCCTCAACGCCTTGACTGCGCCTAGAAATTCTGTCCATAAAAGTTATGAACAGAATCAATGACAAAGGGCAGCCTTGGCGGAGTCCAACCCTCACTGGAAACGTGTCCGACTTACTGCCGGCAATGCGGACCAAGCTCTGACACTGATCATACAGGGAGCGGACTGCCACAATCAGACAGTCCGATACCCCATACTCTCTGAGTACTCCCCACAGGACTTCCCGAGGGACACGGTCGAATGCCTTCTCCATGTCCACAAAGCACATGTAGACTGGTTGGGCAAACTCCCATGCACCCTCAAGGACCCTGCCCAGAGTATAGAGCTGGTCCACAGTTCCACGACCAGGACGAAAACCACACTGTTCCTCCTGAATCCGAGGTTCGACTATCCGGCGTAGCCTCCTCTCCAGTACACCTGAATAGACCTTACCGGGAAGGCTGAGGAGTGTGATCCCACGATAGTTAGAACACACCCTCCGGTTCCCCTTCTTAAAGAGAGGAACCACCACCCCGGTCTGCCAATCCGGCCGGGGTGGTGCCTCTCAATTACTATACCATTTATTTCAGTCAATATCTTATCAAAGTTTTTATGGCTTCTATTTGAACAAAATATAATATTTGTTTTATTTCTATTTAAGGATAATTTATTACATTTAAACCAATTAACTAAAGGTAAATGGGTTATACTTGTATAGCGCTTTTCTACCTTCAACGTACTCAAAGCGCTTTGACACTATTTCCACATTCACACACTGATGGCCATGCAAGGCCCTAACAACCACCCATCAGGAGCAAGGGTGAAGTGTGTTGCTCAAGGACACAACGGACGTGACGAGGTTAGACTTAGACAAACTTTAATGATCCACAAGGGAAATTGTTCAACACAGTAGCTCAGTTACAATGATGGAAAGTGTAAGGATGGAAAGGACAATGCAGGTATAAATAGACTAATATAGCGATAAAAAAATCGAACATATATACGAATATATACATAATATGTGTACAGAATAATATATATACAGATATATTATATTATGTCTATAACATATATACAATATATACCAATGAGCATGTAGAATATTACAGTATACAATAAATGAGAATATTTTGAAAAACTTGATTTATTTCAGTAATTGCATTCAAAAGGTGTAACTTGTACATTATATTTATTCATTGCACACAGACTGATGCATTCAAATGTTTATTTCATTTAATTTTGATGATTTGAAGTGGCAACAAATGAAAATCCAAAATTCCGTGTGTCACAAAATTAGAATATTACTTAAGGCTAATACAAAAAAGGGATTTTTAGAAATGTTGGCCAACTGAAAAGTATGAAAATGAAAAATATGAGCATGTACAATACTCAATACTTGGTTGGAGCTCCTTTTGCCTCAATTACTGCGTTAATGCGGCGTGGCATGGAGTCGATGAGTTTCTGGCACTGCTCAGGTGTTATGAGAGCCCAAGTTGCTCTGATAGTGGCCTTCAACTCTTCTGCGTTTTTGGGTCTGGCATTCTGCATCTTCCTTTTCACAATACCCCACAGATTTTCTATGGGGCTAAGGTCAGGGGAGTTGGCGGGCCAATTTAGAACAGAAATACCATGGTCCGTAAACCAGGCACGGGTAGATTTTGCGCTGTGTGCAGGCGCCATGTCCTGTTGGAACTTGAAATCCCCATCTCCATAGAGCAGGTCAGCAGCAGGAAGCATGAAGTGCTCTAAAACTTGCTGGTAGACGGCTGCGTTGACCCTGGATCTCAGGAAACAGAGTGGACCGACACCAGCAGATGACATGGGACCCCAAACCATCACTGATGGTGGAAACTTTACACTAGACTTCAGGCAACGTGGATCCTGTGCCTCTCCTGTCTTCCTCCAGACTCTGGGACCTCGATTTCCAAAGGAAATGCAAAATTTGCATGGTTGGGTGATGGTTTGGGGTGCCATGTCATCTGCTGGTGTCGGTCCACTCTGTTTCCTGAGATCCAGGGTCAACGCAGCCGTCTACCAGCAAGTTTTAGAGCACTTCATGCTTCCTGCTGCTGACCTGCTCTATGGAGATGGAGATTTCAAGTTCCAACAGGACTTGGCGCCTGCACACAGCGCAAAATCTACCCGTGCCTGGTTTACGGACCATGGTATTTCTGTTCTAAATTGGCCCGCCAACTCCCCTGGCCTTAGCCCCATAGAAAATCTGTGGATGTGAATGCCAGACCCAAAAACGCAGAAGAGTTGAAGGCCCCTATCAGAGCAACCTGGGCTCTCATAACACCTGAGCAGTGCCAGAAACTCATCGACTCCATGCCACGCCGCATTAACGCAGTAATTGAGGCAAAAGGAGCTCCAACCAAGTATTGAGTATTGTACATGCTCATATTTTTCATTTTCATACTTTTCAGTTGGCCAACATTTCTAAAAATCCCTTTTTTGTATTAGCCTTAAGTAATATTCTAATTTTGTGACACACGGAATTTTGGATTTTCATTTGTTGCCACTTCAAATCATCAAAATTAAATGAAATAAACATTTGAATGCATCAGTCTGTGTGCAATGAATAAATATAATGTACAAGTTACACCTTCCCCCCCTGGGGATAAGTTGATTGGCAACACTAAAATTGGCCCTAGTGTGTGAATGTGAGTGTGAATGTTGTCCGTCTATCTGTGTTGGCCCTGTGATGAGGTGGCGACTTGTCCAGGGTGTACCCCGCCTTCCGCCCGATTGTAGCTGAGATAGGCTCCAGCACCCCCCGCGACCCCAAAGGGAATAAGCGGTAGAAAATGGATGGATGGATGGAAGTTACACCTTTTGAATGCAATTACTGAAATAAATCAAGTTTTTCAAAATATTCTAATTTACTGGCTTTTACCTGTATGTGACAGCAGCAGCATAAAATAGAGAGTAGATCCAGCAGGAAATAGAAAATAGACATTATAAACAAAGAGAAGTATGTAACATGTCAGGTGTCAGGTAATAGACAGATGTCATCTATTGCTGTATGGTTAGTGATTATACAGCTGGATGGAGTGTGGAATGAAGTTGGTGGAGATTGAACCAGGAACCCTCAGGTTGCTGGCACTGCCACTCTCCCAACTGCGCCACGCCGTCCCCAACTAACTAAATAACTAATTAACTTCAATTAACTACTACTAATTCACTATTTGCAAACGTTTGAAGGCTTTTAGGAGTTTTGTGTGACATAGATAAATTGGTGTCATCAGAAAAAATGACTTAGTGAAGGATAATTGAAGAGTTGGTATAAAGTATAAAAAGAAGTGTTCCCAATATGGAGAATTGTGGAACTCCACATGTTGTTATTTGACTTGCTGTTATTGATGGTCTCATATTGCTCCCTTTCAAAATAATCACTTCTGAACCAACTCAGTGCAAACCCTCTCATACCACAAGGTTGCAATTTACTCAATAAAATGTCAAAATGAGTGGTATAAAATACTTTCTTACTCTCCATTATCAACAGCATCATTGATTAGTTCAACTAGATCAAGGATTGTCTTAGCGGTGGTATTCCTCTTCTTGAAGCCATATTGGGATGGGATGAGTATATTTACTTTATCCTAGTAGCTGCTTATTCTATTGTGTCAAGTCCCTTTAAGAATGTTGGTAGAATCTATGGAGGTTAGTTGTTATCACCAGCTTTGTGAATTGGTAATATTTGTGCACTCCTCGTCATGTAGGTAACACTCATTGGAGCGTAGAGAGATTTATATAATAAACAAGCAGATCTGCAATTTCATCTACAATCAATTTTACAATTTTACTACAACATCATCAACACCAGCAGTGTGGGAACTGTTAATACCTTTTGATTTATTAGTAGGTGTAAGAACAAAATAGTTTAAATAGTTACCTTTGAGGTAATGTTGGTATGCTGTTCCCCTTTGTGGGGTTATGTTTTTCAAAAGTATTTCACCTACAGAAGTGAAGTCTCAGGGAGTTGAATTGATCACAACTGGACTGTTTGGTTTGTCTGAAAAGACGTTTCGCCTCTCAACCAAGTAGACTTCATCAGTTCATGCTCATAGACTTAGATTGGTCAGATCTAGTCTTGGACTTAGATTGGTTAGATCTAGTCTCGGACTTAGATTGGTCAGATCTAGTCTTGGACTTAGATTGGTCAGCTCTAGTCTTGGACTTAGATTGGTCAGATCTAGTCTTGGACTTATAATGGTCAGATTTAGTCTTAGACTTAGATTGGTCAGCTCTAGTCTTGAACTTAGATTGGTCAGATCTAGTGTCGGACTTAGATTGGTCAGATCCAGTCTTGGACGTAGATTGGTCAGATCTAGTCTTGGACTTAGATTGGTCAGATCCAGTCTTGGACTTCGATTGGTCAGGTCTAGTCTTGGACTTGGATTGGTCAGATCTAGTCTCACACTTAGATTGGTCAGATCTAATCTCACACTTAGATTGGTCAGATCTAGTCTTGGACATAGATTGGTCAGATCTAGTCTTGGACTTAGATTGGTCAGATCTAGTCTTGGATTTAGATTGGTTAGATCCAGTCTTGGACTTAGATTGGTCAGATCCAGTCTTGGACTTAGATTGGTCAGCTCTAGTCTTGGACTTAGATTGGTCAGATCCAGTCTTGGACGTAGATTGGTCAGATCTAGTCTTGGACTTAGATTGGTCAGATCCAGTCTTGGACTTAGATTGGTCAGCTCTAGTCTTGGACTTAGATTGGTCAAATCTAGTCTTGGACTTAGATTGGTCAGATCTAGTCTTGGACTTAGATTGGTCAGATCTAGTCTTGGACGTAGATTGGTCAGATCTAGTCTTGGACTTAGATTGGTCAGATCCAGTCTTGGACGTAGATTGGTCAGCTCTAGTCTTGGACTTAGATTGGTCAGATCTAGTCTAGCGGCTGGTGCCAAAACCCCAAATATTTGCACTCCAAAACCAGGAGGGTGTACCTGGGCAAGGATGGTTTCGCCCTATGGTAGTGAGAAAAACAATTGCTTTGATGCAAACATGCAATCTTCCTGTCAAGGACAGTCAAAGTGTAATTTCCCCTCGTTAGCACTGAGGTATTGAGTGGCATACCCATCGCTGTGGATCCACTACTACCAGTCCAAAATAGTCGTAAGCCCCCACGTTAGCATTCCATTGAGTTGTAAACAAAAGAATAAGAGTGAGAGTACTATAGAAGTGAACTAATACTAAAACTGCTGGCAAGGTCAACATCATCGGGATAGTAATGTTCATTTTGTTTCATTTTGGTGTCAGGAAGGACAGTAGATTTTTGACTGGGCACATTTTTTAAATACTTTCCTGCCTTGCTTTTGATCCCCACAAGAAGACTTTATACGATCAGTACAATAGTTTCTGCCCTCTTCTTCGTATTGCACGAGTTAGTTTAGTGTACTTGTTTTATTTTAATCAGTTGGACTTTGGATGTAGCATTTGTAGAGCTTATTTTTCTTATTGATTGACTTCATTATGCCCCTAGTGAGACATTAGTTTCCACTTTTGCATCGTTTTTGATAGTCTTTTCTCATATCACAGTGTTAACGCTGTTAGTTATTTCATTCATTAAAGCATTTTAGGCTTCTACCGGAGTTATACAACTATAGATAGAATCCCACATGTGCCTAAGGTTTTCACATAATCTATTTACGGTAAGTATCTTTCTGGTAATAATTTGACTTTCCTTTTGGGAGTGAGTTTACCATGTTGATCCCCTTTATTTCAAGATGGATAAAGAGAATAATAATAACAAATAATACATCAATCTGTGGTCCAAGTTGTGGTAAATCCCTCGATGAATGGCTTGTTTTTGTACTTTTGTTGTGTTGCATCCTAAATTGTTTTTTAGCGTAACACCGAGACACGCACGCCGTATTGAAAGCAATGCCGTTTTCTTGTGTGTGCCATCCCCATGCAAACAACCGCCGTCACCAACGTCCAAGCTGGATTTTAGGGATTGTTGGTATCGAGCAGAGGTGGACGTAGATTCAAGTTGACATAGACTCATTGTTAATTGCTGGATGATCCAAGCAGCGTTGACCACCAAGTAGCTCGTTCTGAAGATGGCATCATTTAAAAAAAGCTTGAAAAAGTCACAGTCTTCACTTAAGTTCATCCATCCATCTATCCATTTTCTACCGCTTATTCATTTTGGGGTCGCGGGGGGCGCTGGAGCCTATCTCAGCTACAATCGGGCGCAAGGCGGGGTACACCCTGGACAAGTCGCCACCTCATCGCAGGGCCAACACAGATAGACAGACAACATTCACACTCACATCCACACACTAGGGCCAATTTACTGGAAGTTCACATTCAGTGGAAAAAGAAACGCCATTTTTGATGCAGAACCCAGGCCAGTGGTTTTGCAGCCAGCAGAAAAGGTTGAGAGGGAAGGCAGAGGGGGGAGACTGAACAATGGAACACTCACCCCAACCCCCACATGGTCTCTCAAGTGAGTAATAGAGGCCGAAATTTCATTTTGCAAGTGGCTGATTTAATGATCCAAAGGGTAATTAATGGCCTGATTATCTTAATGTTAAATATGGCCACTAGCAATTACAATGACCTCCTGTCTGTCAAGGTCTGCCCCCCCATATTTACACCTTCCAACCACCTCCTGTTTGGAGCTTCGGGGTTGGATGAAGGGAAAAGTCAGCATAACAGAAGGACAGTGTGAGAGCAGTTGGTATGGTGAATATTTCCAGAACAGAGAGCGTTGAAGAAGTCCGAGGAGAATGAAAAGAACCAAGGGAATGGTGGTGGAGAGAGAGTAGAGGGTGGGGCTAAGATTAGGATATATGGAAAGATGGGATGGGAAGAAGAAGAACCTTAAGGGAGGTGTCGGAGGCAGATATTTACATATATCCGAATTTTAGTTATAACTTCTTACCCACAGGAATATTGTTAAAGCTATTTTGTTGTACGGAGTCTGAATCCAAGAGTCTGAATCCACCCTCACCTCCTCCCCCTTCTTCATCCCGGACGAGCCCCCAAATTGTTGCGTTTTGGACCAGTTGTTCCTCCCAGGGAATTCAAGTCACAATTCGCTCCCAAGCTCTTTACGACACTTAAAGCTGAGTTGAAAAACCACCAGAGACAGAATAGGTATTTTGTTGTATATTCTCAAAGCTTTGCCAATATACATTGATTGAGACCAGTCTAACCCTAGAACATTCTATTGCGCCTCCCCAAAATGGTCTGTCTTCCCGATCCCACCACCCTCTCTTTCGTCCCATCTCTGTAGACAAAACAAATGCTAGTCAAAACACATTCCAAAGAACTCAAGGTTAACACACAGTTTACTTGCAGACAGAGCAGCAAGAGAAGAAATGGAAAACACGAGCTGTTTTCAAATATGACTATGAAATAAAAGAAGTACAACTTAAATTCGGATATATGTAAATATCTGCCTCCGACAGAGGGAACTGACGGCAGTCAGGATGGTGGTGGTAAAGAATTGGAGGAGCCCAGAGAAATACGGCAGGAAGGCTGGAGGTGCATTAGCATGAGTGGAGGCCGCCCAGAGGGAGGAATTATGTTCGTAGAGATCACACCAGGTCTTAACGTCCAATGAGATATGTGACAGGCATGTTCTCATCATGTCTTCTGGTCTATTCACGCCCATCATGGCTCGCCATAAACCTACCCACAAAATCCTATAGTCTTATTGAGACTAAGACTATGTTCCCGATACAGGTCAATTTGAGTTGTTCGCCAAAATGTTACATGGATCTGATTTTTTTTTTTAATGCCAGTGGGAACCGTACAATTTTTATTTATTTTTTCAAATCCATCTGAGTCTTATTTCGTATGTGGTCATAGATACGACTTTTATCTGATGCAACTCTCTGACCTACAGGTCGTCAAAAAGCGACAAACCCTTCACCGAAATAGACGGTCACTAAAAGAAATGGTGGGCAAATGAAAAGATGTTTTAGAACTCACATCAATGTTCTAGAACTCTTAGTTCCAACTCCTCACCCTCACATATGTCGAAGGCAGGGCCTCACTCGCCCTCTTCCTTCTTAATCTTGTACACAAAATGATTTGGTTAAGAAAATGTTGACTCTGATTGCACAAAATCCTGGAAATTGGGAGAAATGCAGCAAGTGTGAGAGCTACATGAATCAGAGTCATGTTCTCATGCAGGCAGAGGTGGGTAGTAACGCGCTACATTTACTCCGTTACATCTACTTGAGTAACTTTTGGGATAAATTGTACTTCTAAGAGTAGTTTTAATGCAACATACTCTTACTTTTACTTGAGTATATTTATAGAGAAGAAACGCTACTTTTACTCCGCTACTTTTATCTACATTCAGCTCGCTACTCGCTACTAATTTTTATCGATCTGTTAATGCACGCTTTGTTTGTTTTGGTCTGTCAGACAGACCTTCATAGTGCCTGCGTTTTACCAAATGCAGTCACTGGTGACGATCACTCCGTTCCACCAATCAGATGCAGTCACTGGTGACGTTGGACCAATCAAACAGAGCCAGGGGTCACATGACCTGACTTAAACAAGTTGAAAAACTTATTGGGGTGTTACCTTTTAGTGGTCAATTGTACGGAATATGTACTGTACTGTGCAATCTACTAATACAAGTTCCAATCAATCAATCAAAAATGTGAAGGAAAAAAGAAAATTTTTTATTTCAACCGTACATCCCGTCAAAAGCCTAAAGACTGACTGCACAGTTCCTGTCTTCACAATAAAAGTGCCGCTCCATTGCGCCTGCGCTTTCAAAATAAGAGTCTCCGAAAGCCAGCGCAAACAAGCTAGCAAGCTACGGAGTTTGCCGCCAATGTATTTCTTGTAAAGTATATAAAAACGAATATGGAAGCTGGACAAATAAGATGCCAAAAACCAACCACTTTCATGTGGTATTAGACAGAAAGGAGTAACTTTTTTTCTCCTCCATTTGAAAATGTGGATGTTATCATCACTACTGTCTGATTACAATCAACGCAAGTCATCAGAATCAGGTAATACACCAACTTATATTCTTGTCTTCATGAAAGAAAGGAATCTATATGTTAAACATGCATGTATATTCATTAAAACACCTTTAACATGTAAACAAAAGCGGCAAAATAAATAAATATAAATTATATACTGTATATATCAATGTATGTATATATATATATATATATATATATATATATGTATATGATATGTGTGTGTATGTTACTCATCAGTTACTCAGTACTTGAGTAGTTTTTTCACAACATACTTTTTACTTTTACTCAAGTAAATATTTGGGTGACTACTCCTTACTTTTACTTGAGTAATACATCTCTAAAGTAACAGTACTCTTACTTGAGTACAATTTCTGGCTACTCTACCCACCTCTGCATGCAGGTCACTTCACAAACTCATTCTGTTAACATAGACCTCACATCTACAGCATAAAAAGATCAGATTTAACAACAAAAAAATGAATTGGGCTTCACTAATTGTGTTAATAAAAATGTGAATTAGGATGATATGCAATGCTGGATATAGAGAACATACAAACACTTTATTTATCAAACAAGAATATTGAAATTCAATGATTGTGTGAATTTGCAAACAGCCAAAATAATACACAAAACAAACTTTAACCTGCTAGCCAAGAATGTACTAGTGGTCTTCTCAACAAAAGAGGAGAAATATAACCTTAGAGAAAAATGTAATCTTTAACATCTGTATGCACGTACAACACTTCAAACCTTTAGCATATCAGCATGTGGAATTAAATTGCGAAATGGATTAAGAAAAGAAGTGAAACAATGTTCTAATATGATCCAACTCAAGAAACTGTTCAAACTACTGTCATGACTTGATCTTGGGTGTTTGCTTTTCCGGGATGCAACGGAAAGTTGGCTCGGGCGAGACGGGAATGAAGGTACATGATTTATTAATATATCAAAAAAAAGTACAAACGAAAAGCGCGCACAGTGGCGGAGAATAAACAATGAAACCAAAAGACTATAGCAAAAAAGTACAAACGAAAAACACGCACAATGGCGGAGAAAAAACTATGAAACCAAAAAGACTATAAACATGGAACAAAAACTTACTTGGCTTGGACAAAAATAGTTGCTTGAGGAATGGACATGGAAAGAATGGACAGAGCATAAATGTGGTGAGGTCGTCAGAAAGACAAACTGAAAAACACTGAACTTAAATACTACAGACATGATTAACGAAAACAGGTGCGTGACTCAAGACGTGAAACAGGTGCGTGACGTGACAGGTGAAAACTAATGGGTTGCTATGGTGACAATCAAGAGTGCACAATGAGTCCAAACGTGGAACAGGTGAAACTAATGGGTAATCATGCAAACAAGACAAGGGAGTGAAAAGCCAGAAACTAAACAAAACATGACTTAAAACAAAACATGATTACACAGACATGACAACTACAAGTGTTTGCAAAGTACAAGACAGAATAATATTGGTGTATGTCTTGAACTTGAGGAAAATAAGAATATTTATCTCATCATCAATGACTTACCTAGTTATGAATGATATTTGTAATGTGTGAAATGTTTATAAACTGAGTACATAGATTGAACATATGTGTAAATAATTGATATGAAGTGGTGTATTAAATAAGCATTGCTTCTTCCTACTCCTTTTTGGACATGTAAAGAAAGTGTAAAAATGTGATGCATTGTTTTGAAAGTGTGTTTATGTTCAAGCAGTGACACTGCACTACTTGCTGAGAATGAGAACCATCAACAATGCAGGATGAATATATGGAATGAAAAGGAATGCAAAAAAGGCCACGCGTATTACAAGGAAGAACATCAAAATACCCTCAATTCATATTCAAAAATAGATGGTGAAAATTTGAAGAAGTTGAAGAATGGAAGTATTTAGGACAGATCATATCAATGGAGGGATCATGTGAGGAAGAAATCCAATGTCCGCTAAAAGAACATTCAGTAATATGTGCTCAGTTTTAGCATCAAGGAAAGTAGCCTGACAGCAAAGATTCTGAAAACGTAAGTGCTATATAACATCTACCTAATTATATTGATCTGAAACCTGGACAACAACTAAATCAATTGCAAAAAGACTGGAATCATTTGAGATGTGGTGTATTGGTAGATCCGCCCGGAGTTCCTTAAGGCTCTGGATGTTGTGGGGCTGTCTTGGTTGACAAGACTCTGCAACATCGCGTGGACATCGGGGGCGGTACCTCTGGATTGGCAGACCGGGGTGGTGGTTCCTCTCTTTAAGAAGGGGAACCGGAGGGTGTGTTCCAACTATCGTGGGATCACACTCCTCAGCCTTCCCGGTAAAGTCTATTCAGGTGTACTGGAGAGGAGGCTACGCCGGATAGTCGAACCTCGGATTCAGGAGGAACAGTGTGGTTTTCGTCCTGGTCGTGGAACTGTGGACCAGCTCTATACTCTCGGCAGGGTCCTTGAGGGTGCATGGGAGTTTGCCCAACCAGTCTACATGTGCTTTGTGGACTTGGAGAAGGCATTCGACCGTGTACCCCGGGTAGTCCTGTGGGGAGTACTCAGAGAGTATGGGGTAACGGACTGTCTTATTGTGGCAGTTCGCTCCCTGTATAATCAGTGTCAGAGCTTGGTCCGCATTGCCGGCAGTAAGTCGGACACGTTTCCAGTGAGGGTTGGACTCCGCCAAGGCTGCCCTTTGTCACCGATTCTGTTCATAACCTTTATGGACAGAATTCCTAGGCGGAGTCAGGGCGTTGAGGGTATCTGGTTTGGTGGCTGCAGGATTAGGTCTCTGCTATTTGCAGATGATGTGGTCCTGATGGCTTCCTCCGGCCAAGATCTTCAGCTCTCGCTGGATCGGTTCGCAGCCGAATGTGAAGCGACTGGGATGGGAATCAGCACCTCCAAGTCCGAGTCCATGGTTCTCGCCCGTAAAAAGGGTGGAGTGCCATCTCCGGGTTGGGGAGGAGATTTTGCCCCAAGTGGAGGAGTTCAAGTACCTCGGAGTCTTGTTCACGAGTGGGGAAGAGTGGATCGTGAGATGGACAGGCGGATCGGTGCGGCGTCTTCAGTAATGCGGACACTGTATCGATCCGTTGTAATGAAGAAGGAGCTGAGCCGGAAGGCAAAGCTCTCGATTTACCGGTCAATCTACGTTCCCATCCTCACCTATGGTCATGACCGAAAGGACAAGATCACGGGTACAAGCGGCCCAAATGAGTTTCCTCCGCCGAGTGGCGGGGCTCTCCCTTAGAGATAGGGTGAGAAGCTCTGTCATTCGGGGGGAGCTCAAAGTAAAGCCGCTGCTCCTCCACATCGAGAGGAGCCAGATGAGGTGGTTCGGGCATCTGGTCAGGATGCCACCCGAACGCCTCCCTAGGAAGGTGTTTCGGGCACGTCCGACCGGTAGGAGGGCACGGGGAAGACCCAGGACACGCTGGGAAGACTATCTCTCCCAGCTGGCCTAGGAACGCCTCGGGATCCCCCGGGAGGAGCTGGACGAAGTGGCTGGGGAGAGGAAAGTCTGGGCTTCCCTGCTTAAGCTGCTGCCCCCGCGACCCGACCTCGGATAAGCGGAAGAAGATGGATGGATGGATGGATGTATTCGTAGAATATTCCTGCAAAGAAAGCAAAACCAATGAAGAAGTACTAACAATGGCAAACCAACATAGAACGCATACAGACATAATCTGTTCCAGACTCAACTTCTACAGGGGAACATAGAAGGGAAAAGGAAAAGAGGAAATCCAAGGCGCTGATGGGTGCATAACATCACATCATGGAATAATAAATGCTATCAGGACTGTAAAATAACATAGCTAACCATGAACCATGACATTCAACCCTCGGTGAGAAGATGGAACTACATTATAACCCTAACCCTATCTGAACCTGAAGGCTTACATCTCCAACAAGTCATAGCGCTAGCAAGTCTTCAGAGAAAGTTTTAGTGTTGCTCCATCAGATAGCAGATTTCTTCACTGGGTTCCAAAGTTGGTACTAGTATGGGTCTGCAAAAATCATAATTGTAAGGTTAATGCATATTCTTTGACAATTGTGTGTGACGTATACAAGTCTGCTTCCAATGCTGCGCAGCCTATTTTGGAAAGAATATGACTTTTATGCAAAGCCACCAAGATAACTCAAACTTTTAAGAATGATCGTACACGGACTAAAGTGTAAGGACTTTTGTTGGATGACATTTTTGGGGGGGTTGGTCAAGTACAAGGACTAGTCACGTCTGCTCAGCTCCACAGTACTTAATGATGATGAGAGATACTTGTTGACGTGTGTCCCTCGCAGTACTGATAAAGCTGCAGAACTCTGCTGTGCCGTAGGGAACCTATGCAAGGATTTCCTCTGCAGTCCGAAGCACAAAAAGACTCAACCATCTAAACGTTCCCATTAACCTCTGGCTGCCTGCGGTCAAGCGTTATCACCTCAGCTGGCGTGCTCGCTGCTGTCAGCGCCACAGCTGACGCCGCAGCTGAGGGCGCTGCTATGTTTGGGCTCGCTGCCCGTGGTAGAACGGCCACAGGGCTTGGCTGGTTTAGTCAACACTGATGTAGCACCCTCGCTCGTGTTGGTGTCGTAGCTCATTGTTTTAATGATCTGTGGAAGGACACTCCAGGCTCTACTTGATGGACATGCTAACATCAACACTCCAGGTTCTACTTGATGGACATGCTAACATCAACACTCCGGGCTCTACTTGATGCAGAGCAGTCACAGAACTCAGCTCACAGAGGATCGGACTAACCATGTTGTTTTCTCTAAGCTTTTTACCAGGTGGAATTTGCTTAACTTGCTTATTAATTTTACACCATGCCACCAAAGAAGTGTGCCTAGTAAGTCATTAAGCGATCCAAACAGAGGTGAGAATCTTTGGCCACCTCACCATTCAATACCATTCAGGAGCTACCATTTGAATACAAATCGATTTTTGATGCATCTTTAATTTAAATTTTGTTTCACTAAATAAGAAATTATCACGAGCCACTTTTATAAACCGTGCATTTGTAATAAGACATTTATATCACATGTATTAAAGGAATGAAAATGTGTGCAAAGCTGGAACAAAAGTGCGAAGGAGCTGGTCAGATCTCTGGATGAGGTGGCTCGCTGCAGTCACACACCTTTTACAAATGGCTGCCTGACTTTTATATACGATAAAAAAAAATTGATTATCGATTATTCCATCCATCCATCTATCCATCTTCTTCCGCTTATCCGAGGTCGGGTCGCGGGGGCAGCAGCCTAAGCAGGAAAGCCCAGACTTCCCTCTCCCCAGCCACTTCGTCCAGCTCTTCCTGTGGGACCCCGAGGCGTTCCCAGGCCAGCCGGGAGACGCAGTCTTCCCAACGTGTCCTGGGTCTTCCCCGTGGCCTCCTACCGGTCGGACGTGCCCTAAACACCTCCCGAGGGAGGCGATCGGGTGGCATCCTGACCAGATGCCCGAACCACCTCATCTGGCTCCTCTCGATGTGGAGGAGCAGTGGCTTTACTTTGAGCTCCCCCCGGATGACAGAGCTTCTCACCCTATCTCTAAGGGAGAGCCCCGCCACCCGGCGGAGGAAACTCATTTGGGCCGCTTGTACCCGTGATCTTGTCCTTTCGGTCATAACCCAAAGCTCATGACCATAGGTGAGGATGGGAACGTAGATCGACCGGTAAATCGAGAGCTTTGCCTTCTGGCTCAGCTCCTTCTTCTTCACCACAACGGATCGATACAGCGTCCACATTACTGAAGACGCCGCACCGATCCGCCTGTCCATCTCACGATCCACTCTTCCCTCACTCGTGAACAAGACTCCGAGGTACTTGAACTCCTCCACTTGGGGCAAGATCTCCTCCCCAACCCGGAGATGGCACTCCACCCTTTTCCGGGCGAGAATCATGGACTCGGACTTGGAGGTGCTGATTCTCATCCCAGTCGCTTCACACTCTGCTGCGAACCGATCCAGCGAGAGCTGAAGATCCTGGCCAGATGAAGCCATCAGGACCACATCATCTGCAAAAAGCAGAGACCTAATCCTGCAGCCACCAAACCAGATCCCCTCAACGCCTTGACCTCGCCTAGAAATTCTGTCCATAAAAGTTCAGAACAGAATGGGTGACAAAGGGCAGCCTTGGCGGAGTCCAACCCTCCCTGGAAACGTGTCCGACTTACTGCCGGCAATGCGGACCAAGCTCTGACACTGATCATACAGGGAGCGGACCGCCAAAATCAGACAGTCCGATACCCCATACTCTCTGAGCACTCCCCACAGGACTTCCCGAGGGACACGGTCAAATGCCTTCTCCAAGTCCACAAAACACATGTAGACTGGTTGGGCAAACTCCCATGCACCCTCAAGGACCCTGCCCAGAGTATAGAGCTGGTCCACAGTTCCACGACCAGGACGAAAACCACACTGTTCCTCCTGAATCCGAGGTTCGACTATCCGGCGTAGCCTCCTCTCCAGTACACCTGAATAGACCTTACCGGGAAGGCTGAGGAGTGTGATCCCACGATAGTTAGAACACACCCTCCGGTTCCCCTTCTTAAAGAGAGGAACCACCACCATACCATTCTATTTTTTTTTTTATTGCGAATTGCGATGCATCTAAAAATCTATTATTTCCCCCGCCTCTAGATCCAAATGTTGGTGATCACCATTCAACACTAATAAGATCATTTCACCCACTTCAATTTAAGATGAGATGGCATCAATCATGTTGGTTCACAAAGAAAGAAAGTTAATCCAAACAAGTGCTCCACTTAGTGTGGAGACTTTGTCAAATGGCTTTCTCTACAACTTGGGGAGAGAGCCTAAAAGTGAGCAGTAATAATGGTGGTTAAAGAAGGCTGGGGTATCATAATCGTAACGGCCCACACTTGACAGATGCAAAGCCAGTAATAATTCAGAGCAGCTCTGGGGAAGAATATCAGATCAGTAGTAATGCACCCAAGACCGACATCTACGGATTTGAATCCGACCTGCTGCTTTTAATGTGAGGTGGGGTGCAGGTGCAAAGACACGATGGTGGGATTGGACTCAGGGGACATGATGGAGCTGGCCAGGAGAATGATGCAGGCAGGGGGGGGGTCCACATCGTAAGATAATTGCCCCCCAGGGCCAGAGCAAGAGGGGCCGTGTTCTGTGATCATAACACTGATTGGACTGCTGTCATTCTACACCCTCACATTGCCGCCAATCAACTTCATTTAGTCGACAGGGAGTTCAATACGTTCAGCTAGGAAGTTGCCCAAGAAAAAACAATAAGTTGTGTTCTAAAAAAAATGCTTTGACATAATAAACTTATTGAGTTGTGTTTGACCCAGACCTACGCCGCCTGCCCTAATCCTCCTGCCATTATGCACAGCCCCTGCAGATTGGCGGCGGCCTCTTGGCCTGCATTAGACGCAGCACACACACACACACACACACACACACACACACACACACACACACACACACACACACACACACACACACACACACTGGCACAGAGAAGCTTTCTGACAGGCCGGCCAGTGCAAATGTTGGCAAATAATTGGACCTAGATTGTAATTCGTCCTTGATTAAATGAGTCCTAATAGACATTATTTTTTACATGACTGCCTCGCTGCCGCCCGCAGCCGCGTCCTCCAACTCGCCTAATGAGCCCTCCAATTTACTATTGACATTAAACCGGCTGACACGAGCCAATCAGCTTCCCTTCATGGTCGGTCATCAGCGAGAGGTTCCGCTAATGTGCACTAAATGCACATTTTGTATGCCTGAGTCATCAGAACATCCTGTCTCTCTGCCTCTTGTTAAGTAAATAAGGCTCGCTCCATGCGTGACTCCGGCATGCTTGGCGGGGGCGCGGTCCGAGAGCGGAATGGCGTTATGAATATGTACGCCGCCGGTAAGCATCCTCCCACCCCGTGGCTGAAAGAAAGTCATATTGGCTGGGGGTGAGGAGGTTGGAGTTTGTGGATAATATGTTTGGATTGAATGAGTTCAAGCACGACTGATATACATTTCAAATCTTTTTATTTGGCCATTTCACTACTGATGTACATTTCAAAATTATTTTTTTTGCCCATTTCCCTCATGGGTCACTGTTACCAGAGGTGGGTAGAGTAGCCAGAAATTGTACTCAAGTAAGAGTACTGTTACTTTAGAGATTTATTACTCAAGTAAAAGTAAGGAGTAGTCACCCAAATATTTACTTGAGTAAAAGTAAAAAGTATGTTGTGAAAAAACTACTCAAGTACTGAGTAACTGATGAGTAACATACACACTCATATCATATATATATATATATACATACATACATACATATACATTGATATATACAATATATAATTTATAAGTATTTATTTTGCTGTTTTTGTTTACATGTTAAAGGTGTTTTAATGAATATACATGCATGTTTAACATATAGATTCCTTTCTTTAATGAAGACTAGAATATAAGTTGGTGTATTACCTGATTCTGATGACTTGCATTGATTGTAATCAGACAGTAGTGATGATAACGTCCACGTTTTCAAATGGAGGAGAAGAAAAGTTCCTCCTTTCTGTCCAATACCACATGAAAGTGGTGGGTTTTTGGCATCCTATTTGTCCAGCTTCCATATTCGTTTTTATACACTTTACAAGAAATATATTGGCGTCAAACTCCGTAGCTTGCTAGCTTGTTTGCGCTGGCTTTCGGAGACTCTTGTTTTGAAAGCGCAGGCGCGATGGCGCGGCACTTTTATTGTGAAGACAGGAACGTCCTCATGTGCGGTCAGTCTTGAGGCTTTTGACGGTACGGTTGAAATAAAACAAGTATCTTTTTTCCCTCACACTTTTGATTGATTGATTGGAACTTTTATTAGTAGATTGCACAGTACAGTACATATTCCGTACAATTGACCACTAAATGGTAACACCCCCATAAGTTTTTCAACTTGTTTAAGTCAGGTCATGTGACCGCCTGGCTCTGTTTGATTGGTCCAACGTCACCAGTGACTGCATCTGATTGGTGGAACGAAGTGAAACGTCACCAGTAAGGCAGGCACTTTGAAGGTCTGTCTGACAGACCAAAACAAACAAAGCGTGCATTAACAGATCGATAAAAATTAGTAGCGAGTAGCGAGCTGAATGTAGATAAAAGTAGCGGAGTAAAAGTAGCGTTCCTTCTCTATAAATATACTTAAGTAAAAGTAAAAGTATGTTGCATTAAAACTACTCTTAGAAGTACAATTTATCCCAAAAGTTACTCAAGTAGATGTAACGGAGTAAATGTAGCACGTTACTACCCACCTCTGACTGTTACCAAGGAAACGTGTCTCACGTGCTTTGTTAGCCAGCATTTCAAACAAGTTGTTCAAAAATGTCAAATGTGACTGACTTGACGGCAGCGATTAAACATAAATAGTTGTCGTAGCATTTAAAACATCATTGATGGTGCACATGTGACTTCACTATAGGGGTGTAACGGTACACAAACATTTCGGTTCGGTACGTTCATTTTCGGTACAGTAAGAAAACAACAAAGTATACATTTTTTGGTTATTTATTTACCAAATTTGCAAAATCTTCCACCAAAAATATTTGTCTTAGTGTAATATTTGATGTGAAGTAATGGGAACCTTGGATAGGTCAATAATTCATAATAACATTGATTTTGATTCAATATTATGTTTTGAGCAATGACAGTTTGAAAGAAAAAAAAAACAGCTTTGTTTTATTAGTCAACATTGCAACTTTTTCTAAATTACATTTTACCGTTAAGCTTTTTTATTTTACTTTTCTTATGTTTTTGTTTATTTGAATAGTATTTTTAGAATGTGCCGTGGGCCTTTAAAACATTAACTGTGGGCCGCAAACTTTTGACACCCCTGCTATAGATAATAAAAAATTAAATGTGATAAATCTATAGATAAAAAGCAGATTGCGCGTTTATCATAACTCTCTCTCTCTCTCTCTGTCTCTGCCCCTCCCTCACCAATGCTGCTGTTTGTTTTGTTTTTAACCCCTTCTTAACCCTGAACGTACATTGAAAATACACGCAACCCTAACTCAAAATGCCGGACATTTGAGGCATTTAAGAAACTCCGCCCTGACAGCTCCGCAAAAGAGGACGTATGGTCAGTCTATCCTAGCCCGTTAGCTGCTAGCATGCCGTGTGTTGTGCCTCGGTGTGCATTGTTTACACAACGTGCGTTACACTACTTAATATGTCCGTGTGGAAACTCGTTCGGTACACCTCCGAACCGAACCGACACGCCCGTAGCGAAACGGTTCAATACAAATACACGTACTGTTACACCCCTACTTCACTATCATATTTTTTTTTTATTTGGATTTTTTTGTCTAAATACCCATGTTTAATTACCCAATATCCTCATTTTCAGAAGACTGGAGCACAGCTCAGCTGGACCATACAATGGACATGTCCCATTGCTTTGGCTCATTTAGACTTTTCATTCCATTTTTCCCTATCTCATTTGCATGGTTAACCCCTTCACTGCTGTCTAGTCTAGTCGCATGGATGACTCCAACCCCCCCCCCTCGACTTCCTTTAATTATCTGTGCCTATCGAAGGGCACCTAATGACCGTCCAGCAAAGGCTAATAGATTTCAGCCTCTTCTCCGCGTTCTTTGTCTCCACTTTTTTCCCTACAAGGGGAATCCATTTGCTGCAGGTTGTCCGCATCAGCAGAACATTCAGAGGCTCACCTTGTGACAAAAAGTGTAAGGTGGTGATTCATCTTGACTGCACATTAGCTCGGCAGTTAGCTGATGCTCTTATCCATCTATTAATCTATTAATTAGAGGGCTAATTAGGCCAGAAGAGGAGCCACTGACACCATGTCACTCTTAACCCTGTTTCATACCGCTCATTACCTCTGACACACACACACACACACACACACACACACACACACACACACACACACACCACCCAGACTGTAATTAATGATCGCATTGTACAGAAAACCGTTAGCTCGTTCATCTCAGGTTGTAGCTTTTTTCCGGTGGCACCCTTATGTTGTGTTGATACGTGTAAGGCTTTTATGTTGTGTTGATACGTGTAAGGCTTTTATGTTGTGTTGATACGTGTAAGGCTTTTACTTGGATAGAATAAAAGCAGTTAGAGTACAAGTGTCTTTCCCAATAGAAACCTTCAGTGGATGCAGGAATGAACTAGCGGTGACATTTAGTAGAGAGCTTACTTACTTGTCTGGCGAGATTTATTTCATCCATCCATCCATCCATCCATCTTCTTCCGCTTATCCGAGGTCGGGTCGCGGGGGCAGCAGCCTAAGCAGGGAAGCCCAGACTTCCCTCTCCCCAGCCACTTCGTCCAGCTCTTCCTGTGGGACCCCGAGGCGTTCCCAGGCCAGCCGGGAGACATAGTCTTCCCAACGTGTCCTGGGTCTTCCCCGCGGCCTCCTACCGGTCGGACGTGCCCTAAACACCTCCCTAGGGAGGCGTTCGGGTGGCATCCTGACCAGATGCCCGAACCACCTCATCTGGCTCCTCTCCATGTGGAGGAGCAGCGGCTTTACTTTGAGCTCCCCCCGGATGGCAGAGCTTCTCACCCTATCTCTAAGGGAGAGCCCCGCCACCCGGCGGAGGAAACTCATTTCTGCCGCTTGTACCCGTGATCTTGTCCTTTCGGTCATAACCCAAAGCTCATGACCATAGGTGAGGATGGGAACGTAGATCGACCGGTAAATTGAGAGCTTTGCCTTCCGGCTCAGCTCCTTCTTCACCACAACAGATCGATACAGCGTCCGCATTACTGAAGACGCCGCACCGATCCGCCTGTCAATCTCACGATCCACTCTTCACTCACTCGTGAACAAGACTCCGAGGTACTTGAACTCCTCCACTTGGGGCAAGATCTCCTCCCCAACCCGCAGATGGCACTCCACCCTTTTCCGGGCGAGAACCATGGACTCAGACTTGGAGGTGCTGATTCTCATCCCAGTCGCTTCACACTCGGCTGAGAACCGATCCAGTGAGAGCTGAAGATCCTGGCCAGATGAAGCCATCAGGACCACATCATCTGCAAAAAGCAGAGACCTAATCCTGCAGCCACCAAACCAGATCCCCTCAACGCCTTGACTGCGCCTAGAAATTCTGTCCATAAAAGTTATGAACAGGATCGGTGACAAAGGGCAGCCTTGGCGGAGTCCAACCCTCACTGGAAACGTGTCCGACTTACTGCCGGCAATGCGGACCAAGCTCTGACACTGATCATACAGGGAGCGGACTGCCACAATCAGACAGTCCGATACCCCATACTCTCTGAGCACTCCCCACAGGACTTCCCGAGGGACACGGTCGAATGCCTTCTCCAAGTCCACAAAACACATGTAGACTGGTTGGGCAAACTCCCATGCACCCTCAAGGACCCTGCCGAGAGTATAGAGCTGGTCCACAGTTCCACGACCAGGACGAAAACCACACTGTTCCTCCTGAATCCGAGGTTCGACTATCCGGCGTAGCCTCCTCTCCAGTACACCCGAATAGACCTTACCGGGAAGGCTGAGGAGTGTGATCCCACGATAGTTGGAACACACCCTCCGGTTCCCCTTCTTAAAGAGAGGAACCACCACCCAAGTCTGCCAATCCAGATGTACCGCCCCCGATGTCCACGCGATGCTGCAGAGTCTTGTCAACCAAGACAGCCCCACAACATCCAGAGCCTTAAGGAACTCCGGGCGGATCTCATCTACCCCTGGGGCCTTGCCACCGAGGAGCTTTTTATTATTTATTTTATTATTAGATTTATTTCATGATTTAATAAATGAAGTACATACATTTTTCAATGGCAACATGTTCAATTTAATCAGAATCTGTTCACAGCAAGTTCTTTATACATACGGTACTCGATAGAGAAGAAGCCATGGTAGCACAAAAAAAAAAGGCCCTCGTCCGCTTTGTGCTGGACTTCAACTCATGAAGTCCATAAGCAGCAGTCATGTGACTCTTCCAATGCACGACTCAAAGTGAAGAGAAGACGCCATGACCAAAGTACAAGATCGGAATAGCCAGAAGTGAAAACGTATGAAACATACAATGTCTGCAGGAACTATTTGTTACTAGCCAGTAGAGATGCGCGGATAGGCAGTTATTTCATCCGCAACCGCATCACAAAAGTCGTCATCCATCCGCCATCCACCCAACCAACATTTTATTAAAACCACACCCGCCCGCCATCCGCCAGTTGTTATATATCTAATATAGACGATGCAAGCATATTAGTGCGGTTATAAAGCTTTTGCCTGTTAAAGAAAGGAGACTGATCCAATGCAGCAGAGACATTCAATGTGTGATAATATTATTTATCATTATTATAATATTATTGTCATTTCCATTAAGAAAGTGTTGACTGTTGTTGCCAATGCCCCAATCGTTCCTCACACTTTGTGTGCGCAGTTGCAGCAAGCAGAACGAGGCTTTTAAGAAGTTAAAAAAATGTTTTAGAAAGACTAGGCCTATATTTTCGTTAGGTAAACATTTTTTTCTGAATTTATTTCAATGAATATTAACTTGTTAACGTTATAATGCTCAAATAGGGACGAGGGCGGGGTGCACAGTGAAACAGTGAACAATTTTGCGACAAAGATGAACCTTTATTGATTGATCTGCAGCCATGACAAAATATCAGACAATCTCCATTGTCAACGACAGGCAGGAAAATAAAGATGAACACATAGCCTATGTTGTAGGCATAGGCTCATACGTTTTTAAGTTGAAATAAAAAAAAATTAAAAAAAATGTGCCTCATAAGCCTTAGGCTGTCAATCACGCGCACAAACTTAAATTATACAATAACATATGTATGTCATCTCTATTTAAACAAAAAATGATTAAATAAATAATAATAATAACAAATTACCTGCAACTTATTGGCCAAGGCAAATAGCTGAAGGGGGGAAATCAAACCCATCAGACTGCACTTTATCATCAAACTTGAATTATAATGACAATAGACGGTCGCGACAAACAAAGCAGGCTAAATATCCTTACATTGTCGCCAATCGGAGATGCGCTTCACTTGAAAGCGAGGCCAAATAATTATTCACACATAGTAGTATATCTCCAATAGAAAAAAACCACAATAAACAACGCAATTGCCTTAATTCCTTTGCATTGTAGTGCGCCCAAACAACACGTAACCATCAAAATTATTCAGCTGACCGAACTCAATATAGGTTAGACATGGGCTTATTTGGTATAGCCTATAGGTAACGTAGACTAATTCCTTTAACATATGAAGTGAAGTGAATTGTATTTATATAGCGCTTTTCTCTAGTGACTCAAAGCACTTTTACATAGTGAAACCCAATATCTAAGTTACATTTAAACCAGTGTGGGTGGCACTGGGAGCAGGTGGGTAAAGTGTCTTGCCCAAGGACACAACGGCAGTGACTAGGATGGCGGAAGCGGGGATCGAACCTGGAACCCTCAAGTTGCTGGCACGGCCACTCTACCAACCGAGCTATACCGCCCCATATATACAACCGTATGTCTACTTACTTTTTTTTTTGTTAGCACTATGCAGGAATAAAATGGCATCTACAGTGCCAGGATTCATGCAAGCGCGCCTGGCCTCTAAAATGCGCCCTGCTGCGCAGAAGGAGCGCTCACTTGCGCCACTTGTTGCTGGGACGCATAGGATTCTCTTGGCAAGGTGTTGTAGTCGTGGGAATGATTGTCCTTGTTTCCCCCAAAAGGAAAGTAGATTTTCCTCTGCTGATCCGTCGAGATGCAAGTTTGTAGAGGAATAATCCTCTACTTCATCAACAAGCACAGGTGTATCCTCCTCCCATTCTGTGAAGTCAATCCTTATCTTTTTCAGCTCCACCTAAAGGACCGATAAAATCTATACGTTTTTCATATGTGGGTAACAACATTTAACTATGTATATATATTTCCGAAATGGTTCAACTGCAACCCACCCGCATCTATTTAAAATCTATTTTTTTCGTCATGTCACCCGCCCGACCCGCGGATTATCCGCGGACTCCGCGGTTGTGTCCGCAAACCGCGCATCTCTACTAGCCAGTGTACTCAACATTATCTCAATTAAGTGTTTGGATAAGAAACATTGAAAAAGCTATAAAACATGGATGTAATTGGTGATTGCAGTGCGGCAGTAAAGAACTGCAGATGAGAGTAAAACTAGTTCTTCTCAGGGCATTCAATCCATCGCAACTGGACTGCTTTGTCTTAGAAGATGTTTTCTCATCCAAGTAGTCTTCATCAGTTCATGCTCGCAGACTAAGATTGATCAGATCTCGTCTGAACGGAAGAAGTGAAACGTCTTCTAAGACAAAGCAAACAATCCAGTCCCTGAGATCCAAGGAGAGTAAAAGTAGTTATGTTTGTTGGCTAGCGATAGCAATTTGAAAAAGTTTAGCAACTAAGGTTAGGTATCATTTAATTTAGCCTATCTGAAGAAAAACAAGTAAGACTAATGTGTTTGTGAAATCAGGATCGTTTAGTTACAATATAATGTTAAGCAGTCTGTATGTTTTTACTCACTGCTTCTACAGGAATGTATGCTTCCAATAGTATCCAGTATGCTTCCAATAGTATCCAGTATGCTTCCAATAGTATCCAGTATGCTTCCAATAGTATCCAGTATGCTTCCAATAGTATCCAGTATGCTTCCAATAGTATCCAGTATGCTTCCAATAGTATCCAGTATGCTTCCAATAGTATCCAGTATGCTTCCAATAGTATCCAGTATGCTTCCAATAGTATCCAGTATGCTTCCAATAGTATCCAGTATGCTTCCAATAGTATCTACTATGCTTCCAATAGTATCCAGTATGCTTCCAATAGTATCCAGTATGCTTCCAATAGTATCCAGTATGCTTCCAATAGTATCTACTATGCTTCCAATAGTATCCAGTATGCTTCCAATAGTATCCAGTATGCTTCCAATAGTATCCAGTATGCTTCCAATAGTATCCAGTATGCTTCCAATAGTATCCAGTATGCTTCCAATAGTATCCAGTATGCTTCCAATAGTATCCAGTATGCTTCCAATAGTATCCAGTATGCTTCCAATAG
The DNA here is from genome assembly GCF_033978685.3 of Nerophis lumbriciformis. Classification (NCBI taxonomy): domain Eukaryota; kingdom Metazoa; phylum Chordata; class Actinopteri; order Syngnathiformes; family Syngnathidae; genus Nerophis; species Nerophis lumbriciformis. Next base: position 35,858,949 of record NC_084575.2, read on the forward strand.
TATCTACTATGCTTCCAATAGTATCCAGTATGCTTCCAATAGTATCCAGTATGCTTCCAATAGTATCCAGTATGCTTCCAATAGTATCCAGTATGCTTCCAATAGTATCCAGTATGCTTCCAATAGTATCCAGTATGTTTCCAATAGTATCCAGTATGTTTCCAATAGTATCCAGTATGCTTCCAATAGTATCCAGTATCCTTCCAATAGTATCCAGTATGCTTCCAATAGTATCCAGTATGCTTCCAATAGTATCCAGTATGCTTCCAATAGTATCCAGTATGCTTCCAATAGTATCCAGTATGAAATGCTTTCTCTCTACCGCTCAAAAGCTTCTTCAAAATGTACTCTTGTCTTACTTCCTGCTTTGTCTAATGGCTTTTAGGGGGCTAGTTTCTCTTGACTTGTTTGTCTGGACCTCCCAGAGTGTGCAGACACAACTAGTCGTCAGCCATGTGTGTTGTTTCTCTGACACACTTTTTGTGTACTTACTTGCACTCTACACTATTGATTGTGATGTGATTGTGATTATGATGTGATGTGATGTGATGTGATTGTGATGTGATTGTGATTGTGATGTGATTGTGATGTGATGTGATTGTGATGTGATGTGATGTGATTGTGATGTGATTGTGATGTGATTGTGATGTGATGTGATTGTGATGTGATGTGATTGTGATGTGATGTGATTGTGATGTGATGTGATTGTGATGTGATGTGATTGTGATGTGATGTGATTGTGATGTGATGTGATTGTGATGTGATGTGATGTGATTGTGATGTGATTGTGATGTGATGTGATTGTGATTGTGATGTGATGTGATTGTGATGTGATTGTGATTATGATGTGATGTGATGTGATTGTGATGTGATGTGATTGTGATGTGATGTGATTGTGATGTGATGTGATTGTGATGTGATGTGATTGTGATGTGATGTGATTGTGATGTGATGTGATTGTGATGTGATGTGATTGTGATGTGATTGTGATGTGGATGTGATTGTGGTTGTGATGTGATTGGGATGTGATTGTGATTGTGATGTGATGTGATTGTGATGTGATTGTTATGTGATGTGATGTGATTGTGATGTGATTGTGATGTGATTGTGATGTGATGTGATTGTGATGTGATTGTGATTGTGATGTGATGTGATTGTGATGTGATTGTGATGTGATGTGATTGTGATGTGATTGTGATGTGATTGTGATGTGATGTGATTGTGATGTGATTGTGATTGTGATGTGATTATGTGATGTGATTGTGATGTGATTGTGATGTGATGTGATTATGATGTGATTGTGATGTAATGTGATTGTGATGTGATTGTGATGTGATGTGATGTGATTGTGATGTGATGTGATTGTGATGTGATTGTGATGTGATGTGATTGTGATGTGATTGTGATGTGATGTGATTGTGATTGTGATGTGATTGTGATGTGATGTGATTGTGATGTGATTGTGATGTGATGTGATTGTGATGTGATTGTGATGTGATGTGATTGTGATTGTGATGTGATTGTGATGTGATGTGATTGTGATGTGATTGTGATGTGATGTGATTGTGATGTGATTGTGATGTGATGTGATGTGATTGTGATGTGATTGTGATGTGATGTGATTGTGATTGTGATGTGATGTGATGTGATGTGATTGTGATGTGGATGTGATGTGATGTGATTGTGATGTGATTGTGATTGTGATGTGATGTGATTGTGATGTGATTGTGATGTGATTGTGATGTGATTGTGATGTGATGTGATTGTGATTGTGACGTGATTGTGATGTGATTGTGATTGTGATGCACAGCCAGTAATTATAAAATGAATTATTGGAATTCAGTTTTCTTCAAGGAAATATTCTTTCTTTTCTTCCATGGGAAAAAGAATTGAAGTGAATTATAGAAGTTCCTATTTGATCCATACAAGTTCTGACTGACTGCTACAAATCAATATTTGATGTAGTTTATAGAATTGATCAAGCAAGTGAGAAATAAGCTAATAAATGATTTCAATCACCAAACTTCTTTTCCACATCTGGAGTTGCTATTATCTCCCCAAAATCAGTTCAAGCAGAATGACATCAATTTAGTGTGTAATTATGCTAATTAGCTCGCTGTGATGACCAGTGTGTGTGTGTGTGTGTGTGTGTGTGTGTGTGTGTGTGTGTGTGTGTGTGTGTGTGTGTGTGTGTGTGTGTGTGTGTGTGTGTGTGTGTGTGTGTGTGTGTGTGTGTGTGTGTGTGTGTGTGTGTGTGTGTGTGTGTGTGTGTGTGTGTGTGTGTTGGAGGTCAAGGATGGATGACCTCTTGACCCTGAGGGAGCAGACAAATGACCTTTGAGTTTAGACAGGAAACTGTGCTGCGTGCAGGTAAACATACCTGCACTAAGGAACAACGTTTACACACTCACACTCGCACACACACACACATACACACAAAGTGGGCACTGAGAAAAGAAATGTGAAAAAGCAATGTGTGTGTAATGTGTGTGTAATGTGTGTGTAACTACAAACTGTCTGCTTGCTGAGCCATCAAGCTGAGAGATACTTAATAAATAGTAAACAATAGAAAATAATAAAGAAGAGATATTGTAAAAATGCTGTAAATTCATAAAGTGGGTGTTTGTGTCTCCTGGGTGTTGTACAGTATTTTTATCATTCATTTAAATTAAATTACACACACATTTTACCCCTCTGGGCCTATCCCCGTGTGTGTGTGTGTGTGTGTGTGTGTGTGTGGGTGTGTGTGTGTGTGTGTGTGTGTGTGTGTGTGTGTGTGGGTGTGTGTGTGTGTGTGTGTGTGTGTGCGCCTTCTCACCCATACTCATGTTTAATTATCTACCCAGCATGCCTCAGTGCGGGAAAACAGCGCTGTGCCTAATGGGATGTGAAAAGAGACACACATTAGCACACAGAAATATGAGGCTGTGCATTCACAACACACACACACACACACACACACACACACTTCTTGTGGTTAATTAGTGCAATTAGCCTCTCCACTGTCGTGAGCTGTGTTTTCAAGACTCGTTAGTTAGTGATGATGAAGTCACTGTGTACACACACACACACACACACACACACACACACACACACACACACACACACACACACACACACATGGCAACAAAGAAGTTGGGGAAGACATACACTTCTTGGATGCAGTGGCCTTGGGTTTCCCCTAGAAGAGACTGGGACCCCTTTGAGCACACACACACACACATAAACACACACTCACACACACACACACACACACACAGGTTATTTGGAATGGGGAGCAAGTAAAGTGTGTGTTCATGACTTGTGGTGACCACACCTTTCTACAGGTTGTGGAGACATAAAAAGGTGAAAGTGTGTGAAATGTCCTCTGGCCAGTTAGCTCACACACGTCTTTAATTCTCTGCATTGATGAAGTCATCTTCTTACTGGGAAAAAGACTTGATATGCTTCATGGGGACCACATTGAAATCATTCTGCATCATTCACACACATTTGTACGTGACTACTGAGGACCATTTAAAAAAAGTTGAAATGAAATATGACATGATGCAAATGTCTCACACTCAAAATGACTTTGACATCTTCACATTGGATCTGACTATCATTTAAAAAGGTTTCCCTTTAGGGGACCAGTTGTTTTGTCCCCATGCCGTCAGAGGTGACTGTGGAAACAGAGCCATGTCCCCATTAAGTAGAACTAAGGCTGAAACGACGCGTCGACGTCATCGGTTACGTAAATACGTCGACGCCGTTTTTGTGCGTCGGCGCGTCGCATATTTACGTCACACTACTGTCATGGCGGAGCGCAAAGCAGACGATGCGAGCGAGGGGAAAAAAGCACGCCAAAAGTCGTCAAAAGTGTGGGAGTATTTCAATAAACGGCCTAATAATGTTGTTGTATGCACACTGTGTCGAGCGGAAATGGCCTATCATAGCAGCACAACGGCTATGAACGAACATTTGAAAAGAAAACCCCCGACAGCGTTCTTGCCATCACCATCAACAAGTCAATCGTCCGCGTGCGTATACGTTGTCATCATTACACAAAAACATGAATGTGTCATTTGTATCTGCGTTGTAAATTCATAAACTAAAGCACCGTTTCGCTCTGAGAGGCGCGTTTGGCGTGCCTGTTCAGTGTTTACAAAGACGCGCTCCTCTTTAACGCTGTGGAGAGGCGGCGGCGGCGAGCGAGCGGCGAGGCGGGGCGCGCCGGGAGCGACGCCGCATTCGTGCCCAGGTGCGCGATCCGCGCAGTTGGAAGAGAAAAGACTTTGTGTAAAATTAAAAGATTGTAAACCTGGCAAAGCCGTCTGGCGTTCAGTCTGTCGGTCCTGAAAGAACCCCACGGCACAAGACGTGTCACAAACGCTAACGTTAATTAGTTGTGCAAATACCTTTTACAACATTAACAGTTACATATACTATGTACAAACCAACAATTAACTTTCACTTTAATCATACTATCATTGTTGTGTTATTAAGCAAAATAAGCAATACTTTTACTTTTGTTGAAATGTTTACACTGTACACTTTTTTGTATTGGATGTTTAGCTTTATTTTTGCACATTTTAGCAAATAAGCAATACTTTTACTTTTGTTGAAATGTTTACAGAATATTTCCGTTTTGCACTTTTTTGTATTGGATGTTTATCTTTATTTTTGCACATTTTAAAGCAAAATAAGCAATACTTTTACTTTTGAAATGCTTATACTATTCCAGAATATTAAGATTTGCACTGGATGTTTACTTTTATATTTGCACATTAAAAAGCAAATAAGCTACTTTTAATTTTGTTAAATGTTAAAAGTTTTAAATGTTTACATTGTTACAGAATATTTTGTCATGTTGTTGTCAATGTTGACTGAGTGGCCATACTTTTTTTTTTGTAAATAAAAGCCATGCCTTTTGAAAAAACTGGCCTACATTTATTTTTTCCTCTTCATTTTAAATAAAAAAAAATAATCGGTAAAAGGAAAAATAATCTATAGATTAATCGAAAAAATAATCTATAGATTAACCGATTAATCGAAAAAATAATCTATAGATTAATCGATAGAAAAATAATCGTTAGCTGCAGCCCTAAGTAGAACAGACACACACACACACTCACACACAAGGGATGTTATGTACCCCCCCCAAATAAGAATGCTAATGACACTGCAATGGAATTGAACCTTCAATGCATCTTATTTGACATCTCTCTCTCTCTCTCTCTCTCTCTCTCTCTCTCTCTCTCTCTCTCTCTCTCTCTCTCTCTCTCTCTCTCTCTCTCTCTCTCTCTCTCTCTCTCTCTCTCTCTCTCTCTCTCTCTCTCTCTCTCTCTCTCTCTCGCCCGGCAGGGAGGAACGTGAGCGCTGGATCCGGGCCAAGTACGAGCAGCGTCTCTTCCTGGCGTCGCTGCCGTGCACGGAGCTGTCGCTGGGCCAGCAGCTGCTGCGTGCCACGGTGGAAGAGGACCTACGCGGCGTGGTGCTGCTGCTCGCCCACGGCTCCCGGCAGCAGGTGAACGAGACGTGCGGCGAGGGCGACGGACGCAACGCGCTCCACCTGGGCTGCCGCAAAGGCAACGTGGTCGTCACGCAGCTTCTGATCTGGGTGGGAGGCCGCTTTTCCGTTCAAGGGGTTTTATTTTGAAAGGTCGGCGCCCTAACTCTCTCTCTCCTCTCCTGCAGTACGGCGTGGACCTGATGGCGAGGGACGCCCACGGCAACAGCGCCATGGCGTACGCTCGGCAGGCCAACAGCCAGGAGTGTGTGGACATGTTGGCGCAGTACGGCTGTCCCGACGAACGCTACCCGCTCATGGCCACGCCCAACTTGTCACGCCGCAACACCAACCGCAACAACAGCTGCAGCAGCGCAGGGAGCTCCGCCTTTATTTGACTTACTTCTTACCTGTCAGACTGCTGGGACCAGGTGACAAGAGTGCACACCTGACCTGGGACCAGGTGACAAGAGTGCACACCTGACCTGGGACCAGGTGACAAGAGTGCACACCTGACCTGGGACCAGGTGACAAGAGTGCACACCTGACCTGGGACCAGGTGACAAGAGTGCATGCTAGCTCACTTTCACATTTCACACTACAAGACCAGTTGGTTCTCAGGCAATGTCACTTTCCCGCCAAAACATATCACTTCCTGTGCAACACACACTGTGCTTCTTCTTCTTCTTCTTTATTGTTGAGCAGGTCATGTGACTTTCACGCCCGTGTTAAATATGACAAACATGTGAAAGATGAAGTTAGTCAATCAGGGACACGGAGCGACGTGCTAGAACAGGACTGCAGGCCACGCCCCCCCCCCCCACCATCAGTACATGTGCAATATTGACCTGATGCTAACTGGCACAGGCTAAGTCTGCACCAACACAATACCAATATTTTAAAAACGTATTTTCTGATGCGTTTCGTCCTCCAGTTCAGTGTTTGAGTCCGTAGAAACATTCTCTTTATTTCAAGTCCTCGCACATTTTTTGTTTTTATTAAAGAAATAACATTGATATTATTATCTTAGTAGCTATTACACTAAATTGCTGTGACAGCTGGAGTCAAGAATATGTTGACTGACATCTTCTCTTAATTCAATCTTTATTTTCATGACTACCGTATTTTTCGGAGTATAAGTCGCACCGGCCGAAAATGCATAATAAAGAAGGGAAAAAACATATATAAGTCGCACTGGAGTATAAGTCCCATTGGCCGAAAATGCATAATAAAGAATGAAATAAACATATATAAGTCGCACTGGAGTATAAGTCGCATTTTTGGGGGAAATGTATTTGATAAAAGCCAACAGCAAGAATAGACATTTGAAAGGCAATTTCAAATAAATGAAGAATAGTGAACAACAGGCTGAATAAGTGTACGTTATATGAGGCATAAATAACCAACTGGTATGTTAACGTAACATATTATGGTAAGAGTCATTCAAATAACTATAACATATAGAACATGCTATACAATCTGTCACTCCTAATCGCTAAATCCCATGAAATCTTATACGTCTAGTCTCTTACGTGAATGAGATCAATAATATTATTGGATATTTTACGCTAATAATTTCACACATAAGTCGCTCCTGAGTATAAGTCGCACCAAACTATGAAAAAAACTGCCACTTATAGTCCGAAAAATACGGTATTTACATTGTAGATTGTCAGATCAAAAACTGTGAATGAACACATGTGGAGTTATGAACTTAATAACAAAATAACTGAAAACATGTTTTATATTCTAGTTCCTTCAAAATAGCCACCCTCTTATTACTGCTTTGCGCAGTCTTGGCATTCTCTCCATGAGCTTCAAGCACACCTGTGAAGTGAAAACCATTTCAGGTGACTACCTCTTGAAGCTCGTGGAGAGAATGCCAAGAGTGTGCAAAGCAGTAATCAGAGCAAAGGGTGGCTATTTTGAAGAAACTAGAATATGTTTTCAGTTATTTCACCTTTTAACTCCACATGTGTTCATTCATAGTTTTGATGTGGCAATCTACAATGTAAATAGTCATGAAAATAAAGAAAAGAGAAGGTGTGTCCAAACATGTCGGCCTGTACCGTACCATACTGTACTGTACTGTGCATGGAAAGGTTTCAGCGTAGTGAAGAATATCAAAGTGGTCCAGTCTATTGTTTTTTTTTTTGTACCTCAAAAAGTGAGGACAGCCATGATTTAAAGCTTATTTAAGAACAATAATGAAGTTATTGATTTCCCGGTGCTGGTGAATGTTTTTATGTGTTCCTTCAATTTCAGTTGGTTGGAGAATATGTGGTGTTGGTGCGGACGTGGCCTCAGAAAGCCTGGCAGGACTGAACTGTCTGCACATTTCACATGAATATCCTTCTTTACGTCCTGGTGAAATCAAAAGGGAAATTGTATCTTCAAGTGTTTTCGAACGAGGAAGTCTTCTGCTACACGAGGAAGGACTTTTGTCTCTTTCTCTGTAAATACTTAGTTTTGTGCTGACAACCCCCGTGAAGGTTGCTCTCATTTATCCACAACTTCCAACCTGCAAACTAATATTATTGTTATTTATTCATGCGCTTCTACTTTAGGTTCAAAATGTCTCACGAGACTTGTTTGAATGGTGGAATTGTTTTAGTGGACACTTTGGGTTGCTAAATAGTCCTCCATATCTCGTAGATCTGACTGAACGTTCTGTTTTTCCTCTTTCCTCGCACTCCTTCATCACTCTCAACTTGTCCACATGATCTCTACAAATATGATTTTATTTTGTGTTTTTTTACAACTGTTTAATTTATGACAGAAATGCACTAAATTCACGTAGCTTTATTATTTAGCTGTATTGGCTTCTGCAGCTTTTACATGTTGATATTAGTGAATAAGGGGGGGTGTCCAAAGTGTGGCCTGGGGGCCATTTGGAGCATGTAGCTTTTTTTTTTTAATTGGCCAACGACTCCTTCTTTAAATACCATTACAACAACATGTTTTTTATCGTAAAAAATAAAGAGTAAAAAGGTGTAATTTAAGATGTAATATACACAACTTCTTAGTTGAACCCCCCTGCTCTGACTTGTGTGCGCCTATTTCAATTGAAATGCAGACTTGTGCTATTTCTACGTTGCCACACATATAAAAAGTATGTTTTTTTTCCCTCCATTGAATTATTTGCTGCGTGGTCCAGCATCCAGGACCCCTCATACTGTACGTGCGTTATGTAAAAATCCATCCATGTTTTCCTATTCTGATTGAGACACGTATTGATGTTGTGCTTCTAATTATTAGTATTATCTTTATTATTTAGTTGGATGTACAGTAAGATAATACAGAGTCTTCTAAGGTAACGTGTCTCTTTTCAATAAAGAATGATGCTTCATAAAAGAAACATTTTGTGTGTTTATTTATTCCATCACAGTATCTTTCAACATGTGTGATTAAATGAATTGACCCCGGGGTCAGGGGTGTCCACGCTGGGGCCCTTTTTATTTATTTTAACTTCCAGCTTATTTTGTATTGCACCTCAGCTTATTGAAAAACAAACTATTTCAGTATTCATTAAATACTTTGTCAGATTTAACACTAAATGACTTGTCACCCATATTAAATAGTTTAGGGAACTTGACTAAATGTATGTTTATACGGCGGGCAGGTGGTGTTCTTTTAGAGGATGACTTTCATTCATCAGCCTCCTCTGACCTCCTGACTTCAATACAAGTTGCACCAAAAAAAGATCTATTAGGATGTACAGTAACACTTACTAGATAAACATTTAATTGTGTTCCTCTATTGGTGTCAATGAAACTTAAATTGAAGTCCAAATGTCGTGCTGATAAATAGCATCTAATTGATGAAGTAGATTATTATTTGCATTTTAGTAAAAAAAAAAAATCTGAACACTTAATTATATTATGTTTTAGGAGACATTCAGCCTTTAATTTACAAATAAGCACACTGACGTTACTGCAATTAATTGTTAGGCCTAAAAAATGTAGACACTTTAAATTATTTTGTTTAAATTTGGTTGAAATCGTGGAATTTTCCACGGTTGCAAATTGAAGCTTTAAAGTGTTCCAGTGTCCTTGAACGCGGCATTTCACTCTGAATGACACGTGACAAACTAAAACGCAAAAAAATGATCAATTAAATGTTGGAGGATTAAAAGTACAAAAGCCCTTAAATCGATATCTTTGTTAAAAACATTTAAAGTGATTTAGTTAGCCCTTTTTTTTCTTCATATTTAATACTTTATATTTGTATTTGCTTTCGTTTTCTTTTTCGCTTTGACTTTTGTGTGAATTATAAATGTTTGTTGTTCAATTCAAAAATAAATGAAAAAAAGTCACTTCCGCACCTGACTAAAAGCAGAAATAACTTTCACTTCAGCGCTCCTTCCTCAGGTGAGCTCTTTTCAAGCCAAACGGGTCATTTTGCAGCTTTTGGTCACATCCGGAATTTAAATTTTAATTTACGAGACGACCGGAAGTTAAATCTTAATTATTACCCGGATGTATGTTTGCTAAAATATATATTTTTTATTTATATTTTGCTAACATTAATTATTTACTCTTTATTCGTTATTTAACTGTATTCAGACAAAATGACAATAATAAATACAGACAGAAATAAGGGGCCGACATTTATATTTTTGACAAGCATTATCGAACAAAATAAACATTTACAATTAGTTTGATTATTTGTCCTAAAATGTACTGACTTTCATGTAATAATATTCGTTAATTTTAATTATTCGTTAAATTTGGAGGTCTCGAAAGAAGATTTTAAATGTTGAAAGTGAATAAAGAAAAAGAGAGTTCGCGTCTGTTTGAGTGTTTAATTGACACATAATTAATTATTTGAAACTTGAATGAAATGAAACTAGCAGCACGTGTGGACTCGAAGAAGGCAAAACGAAAGCAAACATTTCATATCCGAAGAGAAGAAAAAAAAATAAAAAACTTTCGTTATTTCCTGACGTTCTCGTTAGAAATGCTCTCTTCTTCATCTTCATCTTCATCACAGCTCGAGGCCGAGGCCGGAAGTTGAGTGTTTTTGACGTTTTGCGTCAACAATTATTCGAACTCAAATTGTCACTGATGTGTTTTTTAATCAGAGACGGAATAAAATGTACATTTCTTGACGTTTGAGCGTCGCGGCCTGTTTTTGTTGGACGAATCAAGTCAGTGAGAGTTTGTTTGATTTCCGGTGACGGGCCGCGCGCCTAAGGTCGGCTCTGTTGCGCCTAAGGTCGGCTCTGCTCCAGCTGCTGGTGTTGGCTCCTGATGGCGAAGCGGCTGACGTGCACCGGGATGGGAACCACGATCTTGGGGTTCCGCGACGGCTCCCCGGACTTGTTGTTGACGTTGCCGGCTTTCACGCGTTTCCACTTGGCGCGCCGGTTCTGGAACCAGATCTTGACCTGCACCTCGCTGAGCTTGAGCGCATGCGCGATGTGCGAGCGCTCGGTGAGTGACAGGTACTTCTTGCAGTGGAACTCCTTCTCCAGCTCCAGCAGCTGCTCGCTGGTGAAGGCGGTGCGCCGCCGCCGGTTCTTGCCGCCGCCGCCGGCGCCGGTGGCGGGGCAAGCGGACGCCGCGCCGCCCGAGCCGTGGCCGTGCGGCGCGTCTTCGAGCGGCGCCGCCGCCGCGTCCTCCCCCCGCTGGGCCGCGTTGTCGTCCGAGCTGTAGTCCGCGTCGCTGTCCATGGAGAAGATGTCGTCCCTGCGCGCGCACTCCTCTTCGACGTCCTGCTGGCCGGCAGTCACGTGACCCCGCGCTGACAATTAAGTGCAACACAAGTTGATTAAAACACACACACAAAAAAAATCACATCATCTCCACTTTGCTACCTGTGGCGGAGTTCCCGCGCTCCTTTCCCGCCAGCGCGCTCTCCGCGTGCTTCCGGCCCGCGTCCTCCTGCTGCTGCTGCTGCTGCTGGCCGGGCGAGAAGCCCCCGGGGAGCGAGGCCATCAGCGTGGAAGTGAGCGCCAGGCCGGAGCAGAAGCCGTGGGCGTGCGGGTGTCCGGCGGGGAGAGCCGGCGGCGGCTGCAGCACCACGGAGCGGTAGGGCATGAACATGGGGTAGCCGCTGTACACCAAGTGTCCCGGGCCGGGCGGCGGAGGCCCCCCGATCAGAGAGTCGATGCTGAAGGCGCTGCTGCTGCTGCCGAGTGGCCGCTGCATCACCGCGAAGGGCGGGCCGGACGCGGCACTCATATGACCGACACTTGGAGCCCGCAGCTGGACGCGGGGGAAGGAGCCCCGGATGTCTCTCTGGAGCCTGACACTTTAAACCCGCAGGACGCGGGGGAAGGAGCCCCGGAGGTCTCACTGGAGCCTGACGCATTCCATCCGAGCCTCTCCCGCCGAGAAGAAGTCCTCCAACACCTTTGACTTTTCCAATTGCGCTCCTCCAGCTTTAATTCACATGCTCCGCCCCTCACGGACCCCGCCCCTCCTCGACAAACACCGCCCGCTGATTGGTTAAGCGGGATTACGTAACAACTCGGCTTCCCCCTGCCGGACGAATGACGTCACAGAGCCTAAAATCTATCTTTTTTCTTCTTCTTCTTTTTTTAAAATGTATTTATTTCAGGCAACGACATAAAAAAAAGTACAAATTTGACAACACATAATAATATAAATGAATATAGTGCAAAAGGTCATGTATAGTATGTAATCAGGGCCGGCCCGTGGCATAGGCCGTATATAGGCAAATGCTAAGGGCGCCGTCCATCAGGGGGCGCCACGCCAGTGCCACAAATGTTGGAGAAAAAAAAAAAAAAAAAGAAGAAGTTGGTACTATTATTTCTAAATACAAAAAATAATCCCACGTTAATTAAAATGCAAAGTAAAGCCTATTTAATAGAAATATTATTTGTTACAACATTACACCCCCCCCCCCCCGCCCCCTCCCTTCCCGTATCATGACTCTTTTTGGACGTCACCACATCAAAAAATCAACACAAGATGTCAAAACGGCCAAAACTGTCAGGTGCCCAGGGAAGAAAAAAGAGAAAAGAAGAGGAGTAGAAACGAGAAAAGACAGAAGTAGCAGGTAGGTAACGTTAGCCTACATGAAATTATTTGTCTGTTACAGAATGTGATAGTAACCTGGCTTTTTAGCATTAAGCTAATGTTGCATGATTCGGCAATTGCTAATCAATAAATAGCTAGTTCTGTTTTAACGTCGGGTTAATATTGTGGAGGGGGCTAAATTGTCATGGAAAATAATAATGTAACGTTAGGTAATTACAGTACTCCCACTTTACATTCCTCAGGGACATTTCTTTCTTTCTTAAGTTTATTTGGAACATGAACACACTTACATCATAATACATCACACAATTTCACATCATTTCATTTTACATCATGCCCGAAAAGGAGTAGGAAGAAGCAAAGCTTATTTAATCCTACCCCTTTCCCACTTCAAAGCGTTTACAAATATATAGAATCATTTACTGACCTTTTTATATAATAAAATAACATCTATGAATTAGTATACAACAGTTTTGTAATATGTAATTAATTAATTAATTCAGTCATTATTAACATACTGAGATGAAGAATATCTTATTTTCAATAAGGTTGAAAGTATTTCTCATAATTCTTCTTCTTTGTACTCTGTAAGCACTATTATTTTGAACAACCTCTTAAACTGGATCGTATCAGTACAATTTTTAACTTCTTTACTTAATCCATTCCATCATTTAATTCCACATACTGATATGCTAAAAGTTCTAAGTGTTGTACGTGCATATAAATGTTTGTATTAGATCTTTTAAGCAGGTGTTTTTTGTTTACATTGTTATTGCCTTCTGGTTAGCTAATGTTTGCCCTGCAGGTAATAGTCACTTTTCCACCCCTTTATATATTAGGTATAGTTGTAAGTAAAAAAAAAAAAAGGTCAAAGACAAAGCTATTCGGGTTCTTGTGAGTATATACACTTCACTGCCGATGTGGGGGGGCGCCACCTAAAATCTTGCCTAGGGCGCCAGATTGGTTAGGGCCGGGCCTGTATGTAATGCATGATTGTCCAGTTTTGCCTGAAAGGGAGTGGGAAGAAGATCATTTATTTAATCCCACCACCAGTTCTCCATTCAGTGATTATTCACATGACTTTCACTCTTACTTTGTTCAAGGATTATAATACACATGTTGTATCATAGTGGCATTACCACAGGTAACAATCATTATTACACTGTAACAATCATTTGTATCAACAATGTAGGAATCATGAATATACCAACAATGGTAATAGACAACATAGCAATAATGGTAATAGACAACATAGCAATAATGGTAATAGACAACGTAGCAATAATGGTAATAGACAACATAGCAATAATGGTAATAGACAAAATAACAATAATGGTAAGTAAACATTGAGCACATGTTAACACTTTGAGACTTTGTACAGCAGCAGGTCAAATTAAAGACCCTCATCTCTATATTTGAACCAGACCCCATGTTTGTATAATAGTTTAAATGGATGAATAGTTTGGCATTGCTTGTGTTGTAAGTCCAGTTTGTTCCATAGTTTTACTCCGCATACAGACACACAAAAAACGTTAATCTTGTTTGGCTTACGCATTCATCCTGGACAATATTCATGACAAATGTGTGCTTTGTTTTAAAGATGTGCTTTTTGGTTTTACACTG
>NC_084575.2:35875566-35893066 GCF_033978685.3 Nerophis lumbriciformis
TTTTGCTACAGTAACACCAATGCATTGCAGGCGGCCATATTGGTAGGCTTGCTTTACTCAGGCGTGTCCAACTGGTGTTCATCGAGGGCCACATCGCAGTTATGGGCCGCTTTTAACAGTGAATAATATACAGCATGGGTGCCAAACTCTGGCCCGCTGTGTCATTAGGGCCCGCATGGCCCATTGCAAAAGGACTCCCGCCTTATGCAATGGGACATAAGGACCTATTGTATTTGTAAGGTTGTATTCTTTATTCTTTAGTATTCTTTATTCTTTATTCTTTATTCTTCCGCCGCCACATTAATGCTTCAAAACTCACCATATTTGACCCACACATCAGGACCTGCGAAAATTGCCTTTTTAAAAAAAAAACCCCCCACAAAACTCAAAATTGCGCTCTAGCGCCCCCTAGGAAAAAAAAAAACTAGACTGGCTGTAACTCCCACTAGGAAGGTCGGAGAGACATGGAACAAAAACCTCTATGTAGGTCTGACTTAGACCTACATTTCATAATAGTACATTGTCGGGCTAAAATCAACAGGAAGTTGGCAATTCCCCCTTCAAGACAAAAAAGCACTAAAAACAGTAACTTTTGCCTCTTTGAGCTGTAATTTGACCCCCTTAACACGCTTCAAACTCACCAAACTGAACGCACACATCAGGACTGGCAAAAATTGCGATCTAATAAAAAAACCTAACCCCAAATTTAAAAATTGCGCTCTAGGGCAATTTTTGAATAAAACGGAGAAAAAAACTGCTCCTCGGAAGAAAAAAAATGACAAAACTGCCTGTAACTCCCACTGGGAAAGTTGGAGAGACATGAAACAAAAACCTCTCTGTAGGTCTGACTTAGACCTACATTTCATAATAGTACATTGTCGGGCTAAAATCAACAGGAAGTTGGCAATTCCCCCTTCAAGACAAAAAAGTACTAAAAACAGTCACTTTTGCCTCTTTGAGCTGTAATTTGACCCCCTTAACACGCTTCAAAACTCACCAAACTGAACGCACACATCAGGACTGGCAAAAATTGCGATCTAATAAAAAAACCTAACCCCAAATTTAAAAATTGCGCTCTAGAGCAATTTTTGAATAAAACGGAGAAAAAACTGCTCCTCGGAAGAAAAAAAATGACAAAACTGCCTGTAACTCCCACTGGGAAGGTCGGAGAGACATGAAACAAAAATCTCTCCGTAGGTCTCACTTAGACCTACATTTCATAAATTGACAACCCCCAGCAAAAATCAACAGGAAGTTTGCAATTTCCCCTTCAAAACAATTTTTTTTTTTTATAAACCGGTCACTTCTCTTCAAACATTATCTCCTCTGAGCGCGTTTGTCGTTTCGGCTTCAAACTAACACAGGGGAGAGATTGAACCCTTCCAAATAAAAGTTATCGAAATACTTTTTATAACTGCTCCGGTTTTGATTTTATGAGCCTTCAAAGAACCGCTGCGCTGCTGTTTTCTCAAGATGGCTGCTTAAAAGCAGGAAGCACCAGCGTGCCCACACAATGCAGACAAGGTAGGTACACTACACAAAAGTCTTGGGACACTTCAGACTAAAAGTAGACAAAAGTATTGGGACACTTAGGACTAGCACCTGCCAAATACGCGGGCCCGACCAACGCTGCTTGCAGCTTTAATTTCATTTGGCCCTTCAGACAATATCAAATGAACATTAGAGCTGGCCCGCCGGTATTATACAGCGCATTCACCACTAATACTCATACTTGCCAACAGTGCCCCTCTCAATAGTCTCCCGTGGCAACCATTCTACCCAATTCCTCCCGATTTCCACCCGGACAACAATATTGGGGCCGTGCCTTGAAGGCACTGCCTTTAGCGTCGTCTACAACCTGTCGTCACGTCTGCTTTACCTCCATACAAACAGCGTGCCGGCCCCTGTCACATGATATATGTGGCCTCTACACACACATAAGTGAATGCAAGGCATCCTTGATCAACAGCCATACAGGTCACACTGAGGGTGGCCGTATAAACAAGTTTAACACTGTTTCAAATATGCGCCACACTGTTAACCCACACCAAACAAGAATGACAAACACATTTCGGGAGAACATCCGCAGCGTCACACAACATAAACACAACAGAACAAATACCCAGAACCCCTTGCAGCACTAACTCTTCCAGGACACTACAATATACACCCCCCGCTACCACCAAACCCCGCCCCCCCAACCCTGTGCTTGGGCACATCAGACTAGATCAGTGTGTTGCAAACTGAGCAGTTTAAAGTCCTGAATGGTTGGTTTATTCATTGTTATTTTATTTTCTAATTTATTAGCCAGTGGAAAAAGTTAATGTTGATATTTACCTCAGAAGGCTGCAAATAGAAAAGAGGCATTCATTTTTTTAATTTAAATGTTATTTAATATACCATTGATGTTTTTTCGTTTGTTTTTTGAAAGTTGATTTAGCACTATTAAGTTATATAAGCGTTGCTTGTTCTATATTCCTTACCAGATGCTTAAGTGGATCCTTACAGATGCTAGGGTTAGGGTTAGCATTAGGGTTAGGATAGAGAATTACTATGAGATAAGAAGTCCTCCATTATAAGGTGAAAAGAGATGTGAGGATCCTTACAGATGCTTAAGTGGATCCTTACAGATGCTAGGGTTAGGGTTAGGGTTAGGGTTGGAGTTAGGGTTAGGGTTAGGGTTAGGGTTAGGGTTAGGGTTAGGGTTAGGGTTAGGTTTAGGGTTAGGGTTAGGGTTAGGGTTAGGTTTGGGGTTAGGGTTAGGATGGAGAATTACTCTGTGTCATGAGATAAGAAGTCCCCCATCATAAGGTGAAAAGAGATGTGAGGATCCTTACAGATGCTCAAGTGGATCCTTACCAGATGCTTAAGTAGATCCTTACAGATGCTTAAGTGGATCTTTACAGGTGTTAGGGTTAGGGTTAGGGTTAGAGTTAGGGTTAGGGTTAGGGTTAGGGTTAGGATGGAGAATTACTCTGTGTCATGAGATAAGAAGTCCCCCATCATAAGGTGAAAAGAGATGTGAGGATCCTTACAGATGCTCAAGTGGATCCTTACCAGATGCTTAAGTAGATCCTTACAGATGCTTAAGTGGATCTTTACAGGTACTAAGGTTAGGGTTAGGGTTAGGGTTAGGATGGAGAATTACTCTGTGTCATGAGATAAGAAGTCCCCCATTATAAGGTGAAAAGACATGTGAGGATCCTTACAAATGCTTAAGTGGATCCTTACCAGATGCTTAAGTAGATCCTTACAGATGCATAAGTGGATCCTTACAGGTGCTAGGGCTAGGGTTAGGGTTAGGGTTAGGATGGAGAATTACTCTGTGTCATGAGATAAGAAGTCCCCCCATTATAAGGTGAAAAGAGATGTGAGGATCCTTACAGATGCTTAAGTTGATCCTTACCAGATGCTTAAGTAGATCCTTATAGATGCTAGGGTTAGGGTTAGGGTTAGGGTTAGGGTTAGGATGGAGAATTACTCTGTGTCATGAGATAAGAAGTCCCCCATTATAAGGTGAAAAGAGATGTGAGGATCCTTATGGATGCTCAAGTGGATCCTTACCAGTTACTTAAGTAGATCCTTACAGATGCTAGGGTTAGGGTTAGGGTTACGGTTAGAGTTAGGGTTAGGGCTAGGGTTAAGGTTAGGGTTAGGGTTAGGGTTAGAATGGAGAATTACTCTGTGTCATGAGATAAGTCCCCCATTATAAGGTGAAAAGAGATGTGAGGATCCTTAAGTTGATCCTTACCAGATGCTTAAGTAGATCCTTATAGATGCTAGGGTTAGGGTTAGGGTTAGGGTTAGGGTTAGGGTTAGGGTTAGAGTTAGGGTTAGGGTTACGGTTATGGTTAGGGTTAGGATGGAGAATTACTCTGTGTCATGAGATAAGAAGTCCCCCATTTAAGGTGAAAAGAGATGTGAGGATCCTTACGGATGCTAAAGTGGATCCTTACCAGATACTTAAGTAGATCCTTACAGATGCTAGGGTTAGGGTTAGGGTTAGGGTTAGAGTTAGGGCTAGGGTTAAGGTTAGGGTTAGGGTTAGGGTTAGAATGGAGAATTACTCTGTGTCATGAGATAAGAAGTCCCCCATTATAAGGTGAAAAGAAATGTGAGGATCCTTACAGATGCTTCAGTGGATTCTTACTAGATGCTAAAGTAGATCCTTACCAGGTAATTAAGTGGATCCTTACAGATGCTTAAGTGGATCCTTACATATGCTTAAGTGGATCCCTACAGATGCTTAATTACAGATGCTAGGGTTAGGGTTAGGGTTAGGGTTAGGGTTAGGGTTAAGATTAGGTTTAGGGTAAAAAAAAAAATTTTAAAGTTAAAAAAAAGTTTAAAAAAAAGTTTAAAAAAAGTTTTTAAAAAAGTAAAAAAAAAAGTTTTAAAAAAAGTTAAAAAAAAGTTTAAAAATTTTTTAAATTTTAAATTTAAAAAAAAAAAATTAAAACAATTTTAAAAAAATAAAAAATATTTAATTTTTTTTTTTTTAAAGTAAAAAAAAATTAAAAATTTAAAAAAAAAAAAAAAAAAAAAATATTTTTAATAAAAAAATAAAAAATAAAAAAATAAACTTAAAAATTTTACAAAAATTTAAAAAAAATTAAAAAAATTTACCAAAAAAAAAAAAAATTTAAAAAACAACAAAATTTTAAAAATTTAAAAAAAAAGTTTTAAGTTAAAATACGATTTTCAAGGTAAAAAGTGATTTTCAAGGTAAAAAAAAATTTTCAAGGTAACATTTTTTTTTCAAGGTTAAAAATGATTTTCAAGGTAAACAAATGATTTTCAGGGTAAAAAAAAATTTTCTAGGTAAATTTTTTTTTTCAAGGTTAAAAATGATTTTCCAGGTAAACAAATGATTTTCAAGGTAAAAAAAAAATTTCAAGGTAAATTTTTTTCAAGGTAAATTTTTTAAAAAAATTTCAAGGTAAATGTTTTTAAAATTTTTCAAGGTAAAAAATTATTTTCAAATTTTTTTATTTTTTTAAAAATGTTTTTAAATGTTTTTATTTATTTTATTTTTTTATTATTTTTTTTTATTTATAATTTTTATTTTTTTAAAAAACTTTTTTAAAATCTTTTTTAAAATCTTTTTTAAAATCTTTTTTAAAATCTTTTTTTTAATCTTTTTTAATTTTTTTAAACAATTTAAAACAATTTTAAATTGTTTTTATTTTTTTAAACAATTTTAACAATTAACATTTTTTTAGGGTTAGGGTTAGGGCTAGGGTTAGGGTTAGGGTTAAGCTTAGGGTTAGGGTTAGGGTTAGGGTTAGGGTTAGGGTTAGGGTTAGGGTTAGGTTTAGGTTTAGGGTTAGCGTAAGGATGGAGAATTACTCTGTGTCATTAGATAAGTCCCCCATTATAAGGTGAAAAGAGATGTGAGGATCCTTACAGATGCTTAACTGGATCCTTACAGATACTAGGGTTAGGGTTAGGGTTAAATTTGGGGTTAGGGTTAAGGTTAGGGTTAGGGTTAGAAGGGAGAAATACTCTGTGTCATGAGATAAGAAGTCCCCCATTATAAAGTGAAAAGAGATGTGAGGATCCTTACAGATGCTTAAGTGGATCCTTACAGATGCTTAAGTGGATCCTTACAGATGCTTAAGTGGATCCTTACAGATACTAGGGTTAGGGTTAGGGTTATGGTTATGATGGAGAATTACTCTGTGTCATGAGATAAGTCCCCCATTATAAGGTGAAAAGAGATGTGAGGATCCTTACAGATGCTTAAGTGGATCCTTATAGATGCTTAAGTGGATCCTTACAGATGCTTAAATGGATCCTTACAGATACTAGGGTTAGGGTTAGGGTTAGGATGGAGAATTACTCTGTGTCATGAGATAAGTCCCCCATTATAAGGTGAAAAGAGATGTGAGGATCCTTACAGATGCTTAAGTGGATCCTTAGAGATGCTAGGGTTAGGGTTAGGGTTAGAGTTAGGGTTAGGGTTAGGGTTAGGATGGAGAATTACTCTGTGTCATGAGATAAGAAGTCCCCCATTATAAGGTGAAAAGAGATGTGAGGATCCTTACAGATGCTTAAGTGAATCTTTACAGGTGTTAGGGTTAGGGTTAGGGTTAGGGTTAGGGTTAGGGTTAGAGTTTGGGTTAGGGTTAGGGTTAGGATGGAGAATTACTCTGTGTCATGAGATAAGAAGTCCCCCATTATAAGGTGAAAAGAGATGTGAGGATCCTTACAGATGCTTAAGTGAATCTTTACAGGTGTTAGGGTTAGGGTTAGGGTTAGGGTTAGAGTTTGGGTTACCAGATGCTTAAGTGGATCCTTACCAGATGCTAGGGTTAGGGTTAGGGTTAGGGTTAGGATGGATAATTACTCTGTGTCATGAGATAAGTCCCCCATTATAAGGTGAAAAGAGATGTGAGGATCCTTACAGATGCTTAAGTGGATCCTTACCAGATGCTAGGGTTAGGGTTAGGGTTAGGGTGGATAATTACTCTGTGTCATGAGATAAGTCCCCCATTATAAGGTGAAAAGAGATGTGAGGATCTTTACAGATGCTTAAGTTGATCCTTACCAGATGCTTAAGTAGATCATTATAGATGCTAGGGTTAGGGCTAGGGTTATGGTTAGGGTTAGGGTTAGGGTTAGGGTTAGAGTTAGGGTTAGGGTTACGGTTATGGTTAGGGTTAGGATGGAGAATTACTCTGTGTCATGAGATAAGAAGTCCCCCATCATAAGGTGAAAAGAGATGTGAGGATCCTTACAGATGCTTAAGTGGATCCTTACAGATGCTTAAGTGGATCCTTACAGATGCTTAAGTGGATCCTTACAGATGCTTAAGTGGATCCCTACAGATGCTTAAGTGGATCTTTACAGGTGCTAGGGTTAAGGTTAGGGTTAGGGTTAGGGTTAGGATTAGGATGGAGAATTACTCTGTGTCATGAGATAAGAAGTCCTCCATTATAAGGTGAAAAGACATGTGAGGATCCTTACAGATGCTTAAGTGGATCCTTACCAGATGCTTAAGTGAATCCTTACCAGATGCTAGGGTTAGGGTTAGGGTTAGGGTTAGGATGGAGAATTACTCTGTGTCATGAGATAAGTCCCCCATTATAAGGTGAAAAGAGATGTGAGGATCCTTACAGATGCTTAAGTGGATCCTTACAAATGCTTAAGTGGATCCTTACCAGATGCTTAAGTAAATCCTTACCAGATGCTAGGGTTAGGGTTAGGGTTAGGGTGGATAATTACTCTGTGTCATGAGATAAGTCCCCCATTATAAGGGTTAGGGTTAGGGTTAGGGTTAGGGTGGATAATTACTATGTGTCATGAGATAAGTCCCCCATTATAAGGGTTAGGGTTTGGGTTAGGGTTAGGGTTAGGGTTAGGATGGATAATTACTCTGTGTCATGAGATAAGAAGTCCCCCATTATAAGGTGAAAAGAGATGTGAGGATCCTTACAGATGCTTAAGTGGATCCTTACCAGATGCTAGGGTTAGGGTTAGGGTTAGGGTTAGGGTTAGGGTTAGGATGGATAATTACTCTGTGTCATGAGATAAGTCCCCCATTATAAGGTGAAAAGAGATGTGAGGATCCTTACAGATGTTTAAGTGGATCCTTACAGATGCTTAAGTGGATCCTTACAAATGCTTAAGTGGATCCTTACCAGATGCTAGGGTTAGGGTTAGGGTTAGGGTTAGGGTGGATAATTACTCTGTGTCATGAGATAAGTCCCCCATTATAAGGGTTAGGGTTAGGGTTAGTGTTAGGGTTAGGGTTAGGATGGATAATTACTCTGTGTCATGAGATAAGTCCCCCATTATAAGGTGAAAAGAGATGTGAGGATCCTTACAGATGCTTAAGTGGATCCTTACAAATGCTTAAGTGGATCCTTACCAGATGCTTAAGTAAATCCTTACCAGATGCTAGGGTTAGGGTTAGGGTTAGGGTTAGGGTTAGGGTTAGGGTGGATAATTACTCTGTGTCATGAGATAAGTCCCCCATTATAAGGGTTAGGGTTAGGGTTAGGGTTAGGGTGGATAATTACTATGTGTCATGAGATAAGTCCCCCATTATAAGGGTTAGGGTTTGGGTTAGGGTTAGGGTTAGGGTTAGGGTTAGGATGGATAATTACTCTGTGTCATGAGATAAGAAGTCCCCCATTATAAGGTGAAAAGAGATGTGAGGATCCTTACAGATGCTTAAGTGGATCCTTACCAGATGCTAGGGTTAGGGTTAGGGTTAGGGTTAGGATGGATAATTACTCTGTGTCATGAGATAAGTCCCCCATTATAAGGTGAAAAGAGATGTGAGGATCCTTACAGATGTTTAAGTGGATCCTTACAGATGCTTAAGTGGATCCTTACAAATGCTTAAGTGGATCCTTACCAGATGCTAGGGTTAGGGTTAGGGTTAGGGTTAGGGTGGATAATTACTCTGTGTCATGAGATAAGTCCCCCATTATAAGGGTTAGGGTTAGGGTTAGTGTTAGGGTTAGGGTTAGGATGGATAATTACTCTGTGTCATGAGATAAGTCCCCCATTATAAGGTGAAAAGAGATGTGAGGATCCTTACAGATGCTTAAGTGGATCCTTACAGATGCTTAAGTGGATCTTTACAGGTGCTAGGGTTAGGGTTAGGGTTAGGGTTAGGGTTAGAGTTAGAGTTAGGGTTAGAGTTAGGGTTAAGGTTAGGGTTAGAGTTAGGGTTAGGATTAGGATGGAGAATTACTCTGTGTCATGAGATAAGAAGTCCTCCATTATAAGGTGAAAAGAGATGTGAGGATCCTTACAGATGCTTAAGTGGATCCTTACCAGATGCTTAAGTGGATCCTTACCAGATGCTAGGGTTAGGGTTAGGGTTAGGGTTAGGGTGGATAATTACTCTGTGTCATGAGATAAGTCCCCCATTATAAGGTGAAAAGAGATGTGAGGATCTTTACAGATGCTTAAGTTGATCCTTACCAGATGCTTAAGTAGATCATTATAGATGGTAGGGTTAGGGTTAGGGCTAGGGTTATGGTTAGGGTTAGGGTTAGGGTTAGGGTTAGAGTTAGGGTTAGGGTTACGGTTATGGTTAGGGTTAGGATGGAGAATTACTCTGTGTCATGAGATAAGAAGTCCCCCATCATAAGGTGAAAAGAGATGTGAGGATCCTTACAGATGCTTAAGTGGATCCTTACAGATGCTTAAGTGGATCCTTACAGATGCTTAAGTGGATCCCTACAGATGCTTAAGTGGATCTTTACAGGTGCTAGGGTTAAGGTTAGGGTTAGGATTAGGATGGAGAATTACTCTGTGTCATGAGATAAGAAGTCCTCCATTATAAGGTGAAAAGAGATGTGAGGATCCTTACAGATGCTTAAGTGGATCCTTACAAATGCTTAAGTGGATCCTTGCTTAAGTAAATCCTTACCAGATGCTAGGGTTAGGGTTAGGGTTAGGGTTAGGATGGAGAATTACTCTGTGTCATGAGATAAGTCCCCCATTATAAGGTGAAAAGAGATGTGAGGATCCTTACAGATGCTTAAGTGGATCCTTACAAATGCTTAAGTGGATCCTTACCAGATGCTTAAGTAAATCCTTACCAGATGCTAGGGTTAGGGTTAGGGTTAGGGTTAGGGTGGATAATTACTCTGTGTCATGAGATAAGTCCCCCATTATAAGGGTTAGGGTTAGGGTTAGGGTTAAGGTTAGGGTTAGGGTTAGGGTTCGTGTTAGGGTTAGGGTTAGAATGGAGAATTACTCTGTGTCATGAGATAAGAAGTCCCCCATTATAAGGTGAAAAGAGATGTGAGGATCCTTAAGTTGATCCTTACCAGATGCTTAAGTAGATCCTTATAGATGCTAGGGTTAGGGTTAGGGTTAGGGTTAGGGTTAGCGTTAGGGTTAGGGTTACGGTTATGGTTAGGGTTAGGATGGAGAATTACTCTGTGTCATGAGATAAGAAGTCCCCCATTTAAGGTGAAAAGAGATGTGAGGATCCTTACGGATGCTCAAGTGGATCCTTACCAGATACTTAAGTAGATCCTTACAGATGCTAGGGTTAGGGTTAGGGTTACGGTTAGAGTTAAAAAAAAGTTTTAAAAAAAGTTTTAAAAAAGTTTTTAAAAAAGTAAAAAAAAAAGTTTTAAAAAAAGTTTAAAATTTTTTAAAATTTTATATTTAAAAAAAAAAAATTAAAACAATTTTTAAAAAAATTAAAAATATTTAATTTTTTTTTTTTTAAAGTAAAAAAAATTTAAAAATTTTAAAAAAATTAAAAAAAATTAAATATTTTTAATAAAAAAATAAAAAATAAAAAAATAAACTTAAAAATTTTACAAAAATTAAAAAAAAATTACAAAAATTTACCAAAAAAAAATAATAATTAAAAAACAACAAAATTTTAAAAATTTAAAAAAAAAGTTTTAAGTTAAAATACGATTTTCAAGGTAAAAAGTGATTTTCAAGGTAAAAAAAAATTTTCAAGGTAACATTTTTTTTTCAAGGTTAAAAATGATTTTCAAGGTAAACAAATGATTTTCAGGGTAAAAAAAAATTTTCAATGTAAAATTTTTTTTTCAAGGTTAAAAATGATTTTCCAGGTAAACAAATGATTTTCAAGGTAAAAAAAAAATTTCAAGGTAAATTTTTTTCAAGGTAAATTTTTAAAAAAAATTTCAAGGTAAATGTTTTTAAAAATTTTCAAGGTAAATTTTTTTTTTCAAGGTAAAAAAAATTTTTCAAGGTAAAAAATTATTTTCAAATTTTTTTATTTTTTTAAAAATGTTTTTAAATGTTTTTATTTATTTTATTTTTTTTAATTTTTTTTTATTTATAATTTTTATTTTTTTTAAAAACTTTTTTAAAATCTTTTTTTTAATCTTTTTTAATTTTTTTAAACAATTTAAAACCATTTTAAATTGTTTTTATTTTTTTAAACAATTTTAACAATTAACATTTTTTTAGGGTTAGGGTTAGGGCTAGGGTTAGGGTTAGGGTTAAGCTTAGGGTTAGGGTTAGGGTTAGGGTTAGGGTTAGGGTTAGGGTTAGGGTTAGGTTTAGGGTTAGCGTAAGGATGGAGAATTACTCTGTGTCATTAGATAAGTCCCCCATTATAAGGTGAAAAGAGATGTGAGGATCCTTACAGATGCTTAACTGGATCCTTACAGATACTAGGGTTAGGGTTAGGGTTAAGTTTGGGGTTAGGGTTAAGGTTAGGGTTAGGGTTAGGAGGGAGAAATACTCTGTGTCATGAGATAAGAAGTCCCCCATTATAAAGTGAAAAGAGATGTGAGGATCCTTACAGATGCTTAAGTGGATCCTTACAGATGCTTAAGTGGATCCTTACAGATACTAGGGCTAGGGTTAGGGTTATGATGGAGAATTACTCTGTGTCATGAGATAAGTCCCCCATTATAAGGTGAAAAGAGATGTGAGGATCCTTACAGATGCTTAAGTGGATCCTTATAGATGCTTAAGTGGATCCTTACAGATGCTTAAGTGGATCCTTACAGATACTAGGGTTAGGGTTAGGGTTATGGTTATGATGGAGAATTACTCTGTGTCATGAGATAAGTCCCCCATTATAAGGTGAAAAGAGATGTGAGGATCCTTACAGATGCTTAAGTGGGTCCTTATAGATGCTTAAGTGGATCCTTACAGATGCTTAAATGGATCCTTACAGATACTAGGGTTAGGGTTAGGGTTAGGATGGAGCATTACTCTGTGTCATGAGATAAGTCCCCCATTATAAGGTGAAAAGAGATGTGAGGATCCTTACAGATGCTTAAGTGGATCCTTACAGATGCTAGGGTTAGGGTTAGAGTTAGGGTTAGGGTTAGGGTTAGGGTTAGGGTTAGGATGGAGAATTACTCTGTGTCATGAGATAAGAAGTCCCCCATTATAAGGTGAAAAGAGATGTGAGGATCCTTACAGATGCTTAAGTGAGTCTTTACAGGTGTTAGGGTTAGGGTTAGGGTTAGAGTTTGGGTTAGGGTTAGGGTTATGATGGAGAATTACTCTGTGTCATGAGATAAGTCCCCCATTATAAGGTGAAAAGAGATGTGAGGATCCTTACAGATGCTTAAGTGGATCCTTATAGATGCTTAAGTGGATCCTTACAGATGCTTAAGTGGATCCTTACAGATACTAGGGTTAGGGTTAGGGTTATGGTTATGATGGAGAATTAGTCTGTGTCATGAGATAAGTCCCCCATTATAAGGTGAAAAGAGATGTGAGGATCCTTACAGATGCTTAAGTGGATCCTTATAGATGCTTAAGTGGATCCTTACAGATGCTTAAATGGATCCTTACAGATACTAGGGTTAGGGTTAGGGTTAGGGTTAGGGTTAGAGTTTGGGTTAGGGTTAGGGTTAGGATGGAGAATTACTCTGTGTCATGAGATAAGAAGTCCCCCATTATAAGGTGAAAAGAGATGTGAGGATCCTTACAGATGCTTAAGTGGATCCTTATAGATGCTTAAGTGGATCCTTACAGATGCTTAAGTGGATCCTTACAGATACTAGGGTTAGGGTTAGGGTTATGGTTATGATGGAGAATTACTCTGTGTCATGAGATAAGTCCCCCATTATAAGGTGAAAAGAGATGTGAGGATCCTTACAGATGCTTAAGTGGATCCTTATAGATGCTTAAGTGGATCCTTACAGATGCTTAAATGGATCCTTACAGATACTAGGGTTAGGGTTAGGGTTAGGGTTAGGGTTAGAGTTTGGGTTAGGGTTAGGGTTAGGATGGAGAATTACTCTGTGTCATGAGATAAGAAGTCCCCCATTATAAGGTGAAAAGAGATGTGAGGATCCTTACAGATGCTTAAGTGAATCTTTACAGGTGTTAGGGTTAGGGTTAGGGTTAGGGTTAGAGTTTGGGTTACCAGATGCTTAAGTGGATCCTTACCAGATGCTAGGGTTAGGGTTAGGGTTAGGGTTAGGATGGATAATTACTCTGTGTCATGAGATAAGCCCCCCATTATAAGGTGAAACGAGATGTGAGGATCCTTACAGATGTTTAAGTGGATCCTTACCAGATGCTAGGGTTAGGGTTAGGGTTAGGGTTAGGGTGGATAATTACTCTGTGTCATGAGATAAGTCCCCCATTATAAGGGTTAGGGTTTGGGTTAGGGTTAGGGTTAGGGTTAGGATGGATAATTACTCTGTGTCATGAGATAAGAAGTCCCCCATTATAAGGGTTAGGGTTAGGGTTAGGGTTAGGGTGGATAATTACTATGTGTCATGAGATAAGTCCCCCATTATAAGGTGAAAAGAGATGTGAGGATCCTTACAGATGCTTAAGTGGATCCTTACCAGATGCTAGGGTTAGGGTTAGGGTTAGGATGGATAATTACTCTGTGTCATGAGATAAGTCCCCCATTATAAGGTGAAAAGAGATGTGAGGATCCTTACAGATGTTTAAGTGGATCCTTACAGATGCTTAAGTGGATCCTTACAAATGCTTAAGTGGATCCTTACCAGATGCTAGGGTTAGGGTTAGGGTTAGGGTTAGGGTTAGGGTGGATAATTACTCTGTGTCATGAGATAAGTCCCCCATTATAAGGGTTAGGGTTAGGGTTAGTGTTAGGGTTAGGGTTAGGATGGATAATTACTCTGTGTCATGAGATAAGAAGTCCCCCATTATAAGGTGAAAAGAGATGTGAGGATCCTTACAGATGCTTAAGTGGATCCTTACAGATGCTTAAGTGGATCTTTACAGGTGCTAGGGTTAGGGTTAGGGTTAGGGTTAGGGTTAGAGTTAGGGTTAGAGTTAGGGTTAAGGTTAGGGTTAGGGTTAGGGTTAGGATTAGGATGGAGAATTACTCTGTGTCATGAGATAAGAAGTCCCCCATCATAAGGTGAAAAGACATGTGAGGATCCTTACAGATGCTTAAGTGGATCCTTACCAGATGCTTTAGTGGATCCTTACCAGATGCTAGGGTTAGGGTTAGGGTTAGGTTTAGAGTTAGGGTTAAGGTTAGGGTTAGGGTTAGGATTAGGATGGAGAATTACTCTGTGTCATGAGATAAGAAGTCCCCCATTATAAGGTGAAAAGAGATGTGAGGATCCTTACGGATGCTTAAGTGGATCCTTACGAGATACTTAAGTAGATCCTTATAGATGCTAGGGTTAGGTTTAGGGTTAGGGTTAGAGTTAGGGTTAGGGTTAGGGTTAGGGTTAGCGTTAGGGTTAGGGTTAGGATGGAGAATTACTCTGTGTCATGAGATAAGAAGTCCCCCATTATAAGGTGAAAAGAAATGTGAGGATCCTTACAGATGCTTCAGTGGATGCTTACTAGATGCTTAAGTAGATCCTTACCAGGTAATTAAGTGGATCTTTACAGATGCTTAAGTGGATCCTTACATATGCTTAAGTGGATCCCTACAGATGCTTAATTACAGATGCTAGGGTTAGGGTTAGGGTTAGGGTTAGGGTAAGGGTTAGGGTTAGGGTTAGGGTTAGGGTTAGGGTTAAGATTAGGGTTAGGGTAAAAAATTTTTTTTAAAGTTTTAAAAAAGTAAAAACAAAAGTTTAAAAAAAAGTAAAAAGAAAGTTTAAAAAAAAGTTTAAAAAAAGTTTGAAAAAGTTTAAAAAAAAAAAAATTTAAATTAAAAAAAAAAAAAATTAAAAATGTTTTTAAAAAATTTAAAATTTCTATAAAAAAAATAAAAAAATAAAAAAAATAAAAAAAATATGGTTGTCCCGGGAGATTTTCGGGAGAGGCACTGAAATTCAGGAGTTTCCTGGAAAATTCGGGAGGGTTGGCAGATTGTACAGTGAAGTACATATTCTATTTTATTAGTAGATTGCACAGTACAGAACATATTCTATTTTATTAGTAGATTGCACAGTGAAGTACATATTCTATTTTATTAGTAGATTGCACAGTACAGTACATATTCCCTACAATTGACCACTAAATGGTAACACCCCAATAAGTTTTTCTACTTGTTTAAGTCGGGGTCCACGTTAATCAATTCATGGATTCAACAATCTAAAAGCGCACTGTAGCGCCCCCAGCTGGCCAGCAGTTGAACAGCTGCTAATTGCTGTGGGAAAGGCGTCAGTGGTGCTGAGACGTGATCGTCATGGAGACGGCACATGTGATGTTTGACACTTTGCTAACAAGGTCAGGAGTTAGCGTGTCCATCATGAACTGCATCAACTTTCCACAAGCAGCGAGCGGATGTGCGTCACCTGTCACCACTTAGGCCGCCGCCCACCTTCCTCTGGGCCAATCTGTGTCAAGGCGCTGGACTTTGGAACTTTTCCCAGGTAAGCGCACCCTTCAGTCTTTGGCCAAAGACTTGGAGGCGTCCAGACAGTCGGGCAGCCTTAATTAGATTTGAGCTGGTCTGGTGTGCTTGTTAGCCAATTATCACAACCAATAGGACTTCAATCGGGTTAGCTCCGCTCTGTCCCGCCGCTAAAACCAGCCAGCTGATTGTTTGCCATCTTTTCTCACAGCAATGTAGCCTCATTGCTGTGAGGCTACATTACCAGGGGGCATAAAGCCCCCGGACAACATAGCCTTTTTCTCACTGGATCGGTTCGCAGCCGAGTGTGAAGCGACTGGGATGAGAATCAGCACCTCCAAGTCCGAGTCCATGGTTCTCGCCCGGAAAAGGGTGGAGTGCTATCTTCGGGTTGGGGAGGAGATCTTGCCCCAAGTGGAGGAGTTCAAGTACCTCGGAGTCTTGTTCACGAGTGAGGGAAGAGTGGATCGTGAGATCGACAGGCGGATCGGTGCGGCGTCTTCAGTAATGCGGACGCTGTATCGATCCGTTGTGGTGAAGAAAGAGCTGAGCCGGAAGGCAAAGCTCTCAATTTACCGGTCGATCTACGTTCCCATCCTCACCTATGGTCATGAGCTTTGGGTTATGACCGAAAGGACAAGATCACGGGTACAAGCGGCCCAAATGAGTTTCCTCCGCCGGGTGGCGGGGCTCTCCCTTAGAGATAGGGTGAGAAGCTCTGCCATCCGGGGGGAGCTCAAAGTAAAGCCGCTACTCCTCCACATGGAGAGGAGCCAGATGAGGTGGTTCGGGCATCTGGTCAGGATGCCACCCGAACGCCTCCCTAGGGAGGTGTTTAGGGCACGTCCGACCGGTAGGAGGCCGCGGGGAAGACCCAGGACACGTTGGGAAGACTATGTCTCCCGGCTGGCCTGGGAACGCCTCGGGGTCCCACAGGAAGAGCTGGACGAAGTGGCTGGGGAGAGGGAAGTCTGGGCTTCCCTGCTTAGGCTGCTGCCCCCGCGACCCGACCTCGGATAAGCGGAAGAAGATGGATGGATGGATGGATGGATGTAGCAATGTAGCCATGTAGCAATGTAGCCATGTAGCGTGTGGGCTGCAGGTGACCAAGGACCATGTGACCGAGGACCACTAACCAGGTTGCTTGGCTCCAGCTCTCAGAGGGATGGCGAGAGGTCAACGGTGTGGTCAACCCCCTGGACGCTCAGACATTTGACGTCCCTTTGCCGCTTCCGACGTCGTTAGCCGGGACAGAGACGATAGCCACGCCGCTAATGAGCCCTGGCGGCGTAATTAGCGGCGTGCTCGGTCCTCGGCCCGCAGATGGAGACTAATGGAGTGAGCAAGGCAGAGAAGGAGCTATTAAGGCAGGAAGTGGACATCATCTCCTCGCTTGGTCCACTCGCTAATTCTACTTCCTGTTGGCGTACGAGAAAAATGGCGGCGTATTTCAATGCGGTCCCCTTGTCTTGTTGTCGGGGGTGAAAGGTCAAAGCTGCCACGGAATGCTGGGAGGCGGAATTTGTGCGTGTCTGTGTGTGTGATTTGTTCATGAGTGTCACGTGTGTGTGTGTGTGTGTGTGTGTGTGTGTGTGTGTGTGTGTGTGTGTGTGTGTGTGTGTGTGTGTGTGTGTGTGTGTGTGTACTTGCCTCACCATCCTTGTGTGGACATAGACTTGACAAACCACCCTTTCTGTGAGAACCTTTTGACTTGTAAGGACATTTGCCTGGTCCTCACAACTACAGAAGTAAAATATTTGTTTTACTTTGTGTGTTTTGCATTCTGAAGTGAGGTTGCAACTCTCTACTCCCATCTAGTGCTAGATTTTTTTTTTCATCATTCTAGCTATAGTAGAAAGGGGGGCCCTCACAACCTATTAACCCAGGGGTCGGCAACCCAAAATGTTGAAAGAGCCATATTGGACCAAAAATACAAAAAAAAATCTGTCTGGAGCCGCAAAAAATGAAAAGCCATATTACATACAGATAGTGTGTCATGAGATATGAATTGAATTAAGAGGACTTAAAGGAAACTAAATGACCTCAAATATAGCTACAAATGAGGCATAATGATGCAATATGTACATATAGCTAGCCTAAATAGCATGTTAGCATCGATTAGCTTGCAGTCATGCAGTGACCAAATATGTCTGATTAGCACTCCACACAAGTCAATAACATCAACAAAACTCACCTTTCATGCACAACCTTAAAAGTTTGGTGGACAAAATGAGTCAGAAAAAGAAGTGGCATAAAACACGTCCTAGAAAGTTATAC
>NC_084575.2:36260566-36395566 GCF_033978685.3 Nerophis lumbriciformis
AACTTACACATCTGTGAAGGCACCATTAATGCTGAAAGGTACATACAGCTTTTGGAGCAACATATGTTGCCATCCAAACAACGTTACCATGGACGCCCCTGCTTATTTCAGCAAGACAATGCCAAGCCACGTGTTACATCAACGTGGCTTCATAGTAAAAGAGTGCGGGTACTAGACTGGCCTGCCTGTAGTCCAGACCTATCTCCATTTAAAAATGTGTGGCGCGTTATGAAGCCTAAAATAGCACAACGGAGGTTGAACAACTTAAGCTGTACATCAAGCAAGAATGGGAAAGAATTCCACCTGAGAAGCTTAAAAATGTGTCTCCTCAGTTCCCAAACGTTTACTGAGTGTTGTTAAAAGGAAAGGCCATGTAACACAGTGGTGAACATGCCCTTTCCCAACTACTTTGGCACGTGTTGCAGCCATGAAATTCTAAGTTAATTATTATTTGCAAAAAATAAAATAAAGTGTATGAGTTTGAACATCAAATATGTTGTCTTTGTAGCATATTCAACTGAATATGGCTTGAAAAGGATTTGCAAATCATTGTATTCCGTTTATATTTACATCTAACACAATTTCCCAACTCATATGGAAACGGGGTTTGTATTTGCAGTCCCAGTTAGACACAATATATGACTATTCATGAAATGCAAATGTGATGACACTCGTGATATCGCCCTGTCTCTACTCTGTCTGCATCATGGTACTCGATGTTCTAGACACAGACACTGATACGAGACCATGTCCCTTTGCATAGATAGAGAAGTTCAGCACAATTGATAATAACTATAGCAACAGCCTTTAAGCATAAGAGTTGTGTGATAACTTCCACATAATTATTGTAATACTTGTGGAATTAGAATGCAATCATCCATTTTGTATACTGCTTGTCCTGATTAGGGTCATGGATGAGCCTGACTTTGGGCAAGGAGGTGGTTTCCCCACACTTTGGACTGAATGCCAGCCAATGGCAGGGCACACATAGACAAACAAGTATTCACACTCCTATGGATAATCCAATGAACCAAACAAGCATATTTTTGGCCTGAGCACCCGGAGAAAACATGCAAATTTCACAGTGAGGTGTTCTGAGTCCTAACTCTTGTGACTGTAAGACCGAACATGTTGATCACTTGGCAACCTGGGATATTCATCAATAAAAAGAGCCTGTGCAAGCCTTGTTTCTCACGGTGTTGTCTGTCTTCCATGTGTTTGCGTCTCCAGAAGGGGCTACAGAGGCAGAGCTCAGCAACATTGAGGCTCAGATTGGCTGTCGCCTTCCAGGAGACTATCGATGCTCCTACCGCATCCACAATGGCCAAAAACTGGTGATTCCAGGGTCAGTGTCTACCATCGGAGCTCCGTCAGTGCCGTCGTCTTCCAACCAGCTGTGTGTGTGTGTGCGTCCATCCTCAGGTTGATGGGAAGTATGTCGCTGTCTAACCACTACCGCTCAGAAGTGCTGCTGGACATCGAGACTGCGGCGGGAGGTTTCCAGCAAAGGAAGGGGATGAGACGCTGCCTTCCACTTACCTTCTGCTTTCACACCGGCCTCAGTCAATACATGGCACTAGAGCACACTGAAGGGCGCCGCATGTTTGAGACCTTCTACCCCTGCCCTGTATGTGCACTTCCTGTCCGCTTAGGCAGCGTTACTTGTGTGTTACATGCTATTTGGCTTTGTGTCTTCCAGGATCAGACAGCTCAGGACCCCTCAGCAGTGGACATGTTCATCACAGGTTAGTTGCTAAGGCCATGTTGACAGGACATGTGTATGTGAGAAGATAAATACATGTTGACACTTAGTATGTGAGAAGATAAATACATGTTGACACTTAGTATGTGAGAAGATAAATACATGTTGACACTTAGTATGTGAGAAGATAAATACATGTTGACACTTAGTATGTGAGAAGATAAATACATGTTGACACTTAGTATGTGAGAAGATAAATACATGTTGACACTTAGTATGTGAGAAGATAAATACATGTTGACACTTAGTATGTGAGAAGATAAATACATGTTGACACTTAGTATGTGAGAAGATAAATACATGTTGACACTTAGTTTGTGAGAAGATAAATACATGTTGACACTTAGTTTGTGAGAAGATAAATACATGTTGACACTTAGTATGTGAGAAGATAAATACATGTTGACACTTAGTTTGTGAGAAGATAAATACATGTTGACACTTAGTTTGTGAGAAGATAAATACATGTTGACACTTAGTATGTGAGAAGATAAATACATGTTGACACTTAGTTTGTGAGAAGATAAATACATGTTGACACTTAGTATGTGAGAAGATAAATACATGTTGACACTTAGTATGTGAGAAGATAAATACATGTTGACACTTAGTATGTGAGAAGATAAATACATGTTGACACTTAGTATGTGAGAAGATCAATACATGTTGACACTTAGTATGTGAGAAGATAAATACATGTTGACACTTAGTATGTGAGAAGATAAATACATGTTGACACTTAGTATGTGAGAAGATAAATACATGTTGACACTTAGTATGTGAGAAGATAAATACATGTTGACACTTAGTATGTGAGAAGATAAATACATGTTGACACTTAGTATGTGAGAAGATAAATACATGTTGACACTTAGTTTGTGAGAAGATAAATACATGTTGACACTTAGTATGTGAGAAGATAAATACATGTTGACACTTAGTTTGTGAGAAGATAAATACATGTTGACACTTAGTTTGTGAGAAGATAAATACATGTTGACACTTAGTATGTGAGAAGATAAATACATGTTGACACTTAGTATGTGAGAAGATAAATACATGTTGACACTTAGTATGTGAGAAGATAAATACATGTTGACACTTAGTATGTGAGAAGATAAATACATGTTGACACTTAGTATGTGAGAAGATAAATACATGTTGACACTTAGTATGTGAGAAGATAAATACATGTTGACACTTAGTATGTGAGAAGATAAATACATGTTGACACTTAGTATGTGAGAAGATAAATACATGTTGACACTTAGTATGTGAGAAGATAAATACATACTGTATCTGTGTTTGTGTGCACTCAGGCTCATCCTTCTTAGAATGGTTCACCACATATGTGAACAATGTGGTCACAGGAGAGTATCCCATCATCCGAGACCAGATCTTCAGGTACATTAGTGTACAAAACCCAAAAGCAGTGTAGTTGTGTAAATCATGAATAAAAACAGAATACAAAATGTATAAATCCTTTTCAACTTATATTCAATTGAATAGACTGCAAAGACAAGATATTTCATGTTCACACTGAGAAACTTTTTTTTTTTTTGCAAATAATCATGAACTTAGAATTTAATGGCAGCAACACATTGCAAAAAATGCATTTTTACCAGTGTGTTACATGGCCTTTCCTTTTAACAACACTAAGTAAACCTTTGGGTACTGAGGAGACACATTTTTGAAGTTATTCAAGTAGAATTATTTCCCATTCTTGCTTGATGTACAACTTAAGTTGTTCAACAGTCCGGGGTCTCCTTTGTGGTATTTTAGCCTTCATATTGTGCCACACATTTTCAATGGGAGACAGGTCTGGACTACAGGCAGGCCAGTCTAGTACCCACACTCTTATTCTACAAAGCCATGCTGTTGTAACATGTGCAGAATGTAGCTTGGCATTGTCTTGCTGAAATAAGCAGGGGCGTCCATGATAACATTGCTTAGATGGCAACATATGTTGCTCCAAAAGCTGTATGTACCTTTCAACATTAATGGTGCCTTCACAGATGTGTAAGTTACCCATGTCTTGGGCACTAATACACCCCCATACCATCACACATGCTGCCTTTTACACTTTCACCCTAGAACAATCTGGATGGTTATTTTCCTCTTTGGTCCACACTTTCCAAAAAACAATATGAAATGTGGACTCGTCAGACCACAGAACACTTTTCCACTTTGCATCAGTCCATCTTAGATGAGCTCGGGCCCAGAGAAGCCGACGGCGTTTCTGGGTGTTGTTGATAAATGGCTTTGGCTTTGCATAGTAGAGTTTTAACTTGCACTTACAGATGTAGCGACCAACTGTAGTTACTGACAGTGGTATTCTGAAGTGTTCCTGAACACATGTGGTGATATCCTTTACACACTAATGTCACTTTTTGATGCAATACCGCCTGAGGGATCCAAGGTGTGTAATATCATGGCTTACGTGCAGTGATTTCTCCAGATTGTCTGAACCTTTTGATGATATTACGGAGCGTAGATG
Organism: Nerophis lumbriciformis; assembly: GCF_033978685.3. Lineage (NCBI taxonomy): Eukaryota > Metazoa > Chordata > Actinopteri > Syngnathiformes > Syngnathidae > Nerophis > Nerophis lumbriciformis. The sequence goes on from NC_084575.2 coordinate 36,264,826, forward strand.
GTGACATCCCTAAATTCCTTGTTGAGAAATGTTGTTTTTAAACAATTTGCTCAGGCATTTGTTGACAAAGTGGTGACCCTCGCCCCGTCCTTGTTTGTGAATGACTGAGCATTTTATGGAATATACTTTTATAGCCAATCATGGCACCCACCTGTTCCCAATTAGCCTGTTCACCTGTGGGATGTTCCAAATAAGTCTTTGATGAGCCTTCCTCAACTTTATCACTCTTTTTTGCCATTTGTACCAGCTTTTTTGAAACATGTTGCAGGCAGAAAATTCCAAATGAGCTAATATTTGCAAAAAATACAAAGTTTTCCAATTTGAACATGAAATATCTTGTCTTTGCAGTCCATTCAATTGAATATAAGTTGAAAGGGATTTGTTGTATTCTCTTTTTATTGACCATTTACACAACGTGACAACTTCACTGCTTTTGGGCTTTGTGATATTTGAAGAGTGCACCATCATTAACAAGTTGTGATGCTGAAGGTATGTGCACGATGAAAGCTGCGCGACGACCACCGGGGACATCACCGTCTCTGTTTCCACTTCTTTCCTGCCCGAGCTGTCTTCTGTCCATCCGCCGCACTTCTTCTTTACTTATCGCATCAGGTAACATTTGTCCCTTCCCTCACTCTGCACTGCCTTGACACGGCCTCACTCAAAATGTCTCTTTACTTTAGAATAGAGATGTCGAGCAGCGCGCCGCCTGAGGCCGCTTGTCAGCTGGACAGCCGTTACTGGAAAATAACCACCTCTGACAGCAACGTAGAGGAGGTCCAAGGCCCCGGCGTGGTCGGTACGCTGCTCGCATCACATGACTCTTTTTAGATGAACTCCAATGGAATGTAGTGACCAGCTCAGTGTTTGCAGGAGAGTTTCCCGTCATGACACCAGGCAAAGTGCACGAGTATGCCAGCTGCACCACCTTCTCCACACCTTCAGAATACATGGAGGGACACTACACCTTCCACAGACTTGGTAAGAAAAGAAAGACTTTTATTGTGGAAAGCTGCTTTGAAATGTTTTCTCCTTTCAGACAACAAGGAAGTCTTCAACGTTGCAATCCCTCGCTTTCAGATGGTGTGTCCGCCCTTCAGAGAGCCCGTGTCGCAGATGGTGAGTTGAGCGGAATCACCAGTTGATTTGATTGTGTGATGAGGCCTTAATCTTCCTCCAATCAGAACCAGTCAACTAATTACACATCAAGCTTGGATGAGCATAACAACGACCGTGGCGACCGAGACGAGGACAACTACAACAATCTGAGAGGAATCAATATGGCCGTCTTGGAGGGAGCGTGGTGCCCGCGACATATTTAATGTTTATGCTGAGACGTTGCCAAGGAAACCTATCCTGAGTTTTTTCTGGTGGTGGATTGTGGGAAAGCCCTAGGGCCATATTTCCACACATTGGGCTTGTGAAGCCTTTTACAAAGAAGGCAAGGCAAATCTTCAAAGCTTCACACTCGACCAAGAAAAAAGTAGCTGTCAATCATTGCTGTTTTCTCTTTTTAACACTTTGGTCGGGAGATTGTACCACAAAACAACACATATTGTTACCCTGATCAAGATTGCTCTGTTTTACAAGCTGGGATGTGCTGCTCCTTTTTTGGAAGAAAAATACCCATCGGTGCTTTAGTTTGACATCTTTTATTGCAGAAAATTCTTGTAAATCTCTTCCTTATGTGGAGAAGCTAAACATTTGTGCCTCCTTTACTGTTTGTCAGAGAGAACCTTTGATGTTTTTTCCTTTCAATTTTTGTCAAGAAAATGATGGGTTGATATTTTAGGGGTACTCAATAAATCTTCATTGACTTGGATAGCGACATATTTAATCAGCTGGACATTACATCATCTCCTCTTCCCCCTCTGCAATCAACCTCCGTGCTCTCTTCCTCCCAGCTCTAGTTGCTTTAGTTTCCACCTGGCCCCATGCCCCTACGGCCTCCTCGTCCATGGCCAAGCCCTCCACCCCTTCCCCCTCCTTGCATCGGCTGCAGTGCCTTCGGAAGCCGCCCAGGAAGTGCGACCTGAAGCTGCAGAAGGGGCAGATGAAGCGTCCCGGGCGGTGAGCGGCTCTGACGTGCTGCTGCAGTTGGCTTGGCAGGAAGAAGGAGGAATGGCAGCCTTTGCAGCTGTAAGGCCGCTCCACGTCATGGCAACGCACCACGTGACTTATGACAAAACCTGCGTGATGAAGAAGAGCGTTAGCTCCGCGCTTCCCTCGCATACTTTTAGGACTCCTCACCTTTCATTTTGGTCTTCCAGCCACAGATGAGACAGACGTAGCGGTTGGAGGTGAACTGGACCACCTGGGCCGTCGCCTCCATTTCCTCCTTCAGGAGGGCGGCACTCATCTTGTCCTCCTCCTCCTCTTCTGTGCCGCTACTCAAATGTTTGGGTGAAGTGTAAGCCGTGGTGTCTCGTTTGATCCTTTGGATGACATACACCTGGGGGATGCTGTGTTTGCGCACCACATGGCTGATGGCCTGCACTTTCAGCTTGTTTTTCCAGCTGCAAATCAGGCAGTGGTACACCCCTTTTTTAAAGAGGAGCACCGTGTTGTCCGCTTTGACTGAATCCATCCTCTGGGAGGCGCCGTCTTCCTCCTCCCCACTACTCTTTCCCACAGGTGGTGTGGCATCTTCTTCATCGGCTTCCTTCGCATCCTCCTCGGCTTCCTTGTCCCCCTTCTCACTCTCGTTATCTTCCCCGTCAGCGACTCCTCCCGCCGTCTCATCCAAACAGTGCTGGGCGATGATGTGCTGGTACAGTTTGCTGAAGTCTCTGCTGGTGTAAAAGCACTCTGCACAGTGGAACAGCTGGGCGCCAATCTGATATATTATGATGTTCCCCAGGCGACCCATGGCCACATCATCCAGGCAGGTGGGGTGGGTGGTAGCCATGTGGGACAGTTGGTGAGCATGGCTTTTGGAGAAATTCCCACACAAGGGACACTGAAGATGTGCAGCAACATGGGGGCCTGCCTCACCCCGGAGCTGCAGGGGAAGAGTGGGTGAGTCACGCCTCTTTGTCGAACAAATCATTGCAATTTTTCATTTACCAAAGTGTTGGAAATTGGACTGGACTAAGTGAATCATTGGTACCTTAGAACTGCCTAGAACAGGGATGTGAAAGTGGTTCTCACTGAGGGCCACATGGCAGTTACAAGGCTGCCATCAGAGTGGAACAGTCAATAATGTAGGATTGTGCCTCTGGGTTTCATTATTACATCAATTGTTTTAAGTAGACTACAAATTTTACATTTACAAAATGTTGCTGTAAAATGTAGTGTTTCGTTGTTTTTACTGTAAATGGAAAAACAGTACCACGTTTGTTTTTCTGGGGGTTGACGGAAAAAGCTGGCAACTTAGCTGCCAGTTTTTCTACCGTACAAACAAATGTGGCGTCTTTCCATTTAAAGCAATGCACATTAAAAACAACAACCGTAGATTTTACACTCAAAAACCGGCAGCTCAGTCAACAGAATTTTAACGCAAAAAAACATTAGTCGTTTTTTTCAATTTACAGTAATATGCTGTAAAGAACAACGTAACATGTATTGGCATTTTTATTCATTTGATTGGTAGTTTGCTGTAAAGTTAAGTATTTGTATTTAGACAAAAACATGTTTTGGAAGTATGATAATATACTGTTAATTTTTGTTGCAATATTGGATACTATTAACGTTTAAAATGTATGCAATTTCAAGCGGTACATATTTTTTCTCTGTCAAACAGAAAAAAGTCGATTACATTTAGTGAGAAAATATGAAATACTTTATTGACACATGTCATTTCCAGGTGTTTGCGGGCCAGATCTGGCCCCCGGGCCTTGACTTTCACATCAAATCCTTCTTCTGGGATATTTGTAGATACCAAAAATGTTTTGTCATAGCTGCAACTGGAGCAATCCTATCTGCTGGTGTTTCATAGTTATACAAGTCAGTCATTAGTGGTTTAGATATTGAACATTATTGTATGAAACCAAAATTAAAGTAATACATCAAGTAAACACATGTAGTGTTGTTTACTTGCACTCCATTATTAGTGTTAAAAATGTCCAAGTATGTTCATTCAGTTGCGTTCTAAGTATGGAATGGATAGTATTTGCATGTCTTAATTGTTCAAAGTATGGAATGGATAGTATTTGCATGTCTTAATTGTTCTAAGTATGGAATGGATAGTATTTGCATGTCTTAATTGCCTGAAAGGGATGGAATTGCATCACCAATCAGGAGTCTCAGCAGGTGAGCTGGCTCAACTAACTCACTATCTCTGCAAGAAGATGTATAATATTGAAGATCATGTGTTGTGTCTGTATGCTTTATATAATGACTAATAGCACATAGATTGTTTACACAATGACTAATAGCACATAGATTGTTTACACAATGACTAATAGCACATAGATTGTTTACACAATGACTAATAGTACATAGATTGTTTACACAATGACTAATAGCACATAGATTGTTTACACAATGACTAATAGCACATCGATTGTTTACAATGCTCATCATTTGGGCAAACAGCAGACAACACAGCGGCTAAAGTCTAACGTGCTGAACTGTAGACATTAACACCGACCTGACTCTCCCCGACTGAAGCCATCAACGACTACAAAGTTGTTATCCAGAAGGAGTGCAAGAATCAAAGCACGAAACGATTGCAAAACTGTAATTTTGGGGCAAAAACATCAAATAAATGAGATCTCTGCTAGCGTAAGACTGACCAATCAGAATGCGCAGATCTTTTCCTGTGCCTTGAGGCCCACCAATCACAGTGAGTCTCTCTTGTGTACACTATGGGACGCGCATGCGCATACCTGTGCCTTGAGGCCCACCAATCACAGTGAGTCTCTCTTGTGTACAACTCTATAGGACCCACACGCGCATGCGCATACCTGTGCCCTGAGGCCCACCAATCACAGTGAGTCTCTCTTGTGTACAACTCTATGGGACCCACACGCGCATGCGCATACCTAACTTACAACTTTGGAGTGCGACTCGTACAAAACATCACAAAAATAACAATTTGTGTACTTTCGAAGTGTTGGAAAGTAGCTTCGAATAAAAATAATATTTAAATTATGGGCGTGAAAAGAAAGCTTGTTAAGTTTCATAAATGTGACCACCAAATATGTCACCCAGATTCATGGCTTTTTATTTTTGATTGATTGAAACTTTTATTAGTAGATTGCAGAGTGAAGTACATATTCCCTACAATTGACCACTAAATGGTAACACCCCAATAGGTTTTTACACTTGTTTAAGTCGGGGTCCACTTAAATGGATTCATGATACAGATATACAGGTAAAAGCCAGTAAATTAGAATATTTTGAAAAACTTGATTTATTTCAGTAATTGCATTCAAAAGGTGTAACTTGTACATTATATTTATTCATTGCACACAGACTGATGCATTCAAATGTTTATTTCATTTAATTTTGATGATTTGAAGTGGCAACAAATGAAAATCCAAAATTCCGTGTGTCACAAAATTAGAATATTACTTAAGGCTAATACAAAAAAGGGATTTTTAGAAATGTTGGCCAACTGAAAAGTATGAAAATGAAAAATATGAGCATGTACAATACTCAATACTTGGTTGGAGCTCCTTTTGCCTCAATTACTGCGTTAATGCGGCGTGGCATGGAGTCGATGAGTTTCTGGCACTGCTCAGGTGTTATGAGAGCCCAGGTTGCTCTGATAGTGGCCTTCAACTCTTCTGCGTTTTTGGGTCTGGCATTCTGCATCTTCCTTTTCACAATACCCCACAGATTTTCTATGGGGCTAAGGTCAGGGGAGTTGGCGGGCCAATTTAGAACAGAAATACCATGGTCCGTAAACCAGGCACGGGTAGATTTTGCGCTGTGTGCAGGCGCCAAGTCCTGTTGGAACTTGAAATCTCCATCTCCATAGAGCAGGTCAGCAGCAGGAAGCATGAAGTGCTCTAAAACTTGCTGGTAGACGGCTGCGTTGACCCTGGATCTCAGGAAACAGAGTGGACCGACACCAGCAGATGACATGGCACCCCAAACCATCACTGATGGTGGAAACTTTACACTAGACTTCAGGCAACGTGGATCCTGTGCCTCTCCTGTCTTCCTCCAGACTCTGGGACCTCGATTTCCAAAGGAAATGCAAAATTTGCATGGTTGGGTGATGGTTTGGGGTGCCATGTCATCTGCTGGTGTCGGTCCACTCTGTTTTCTGAGATCCAGGGTCAACGCAGCCGTCTACCAGCAAGTTTTAGAGCACTTCATGCTTCCTGCTGCTGACCTGCTCTATGGAGATGGAGATTTCAAGTTCCAACAGGACTTGGCGCCTGCACACAGCGCAAAATCTACCCGTGCCTGGTTTACGGACCATGTTATTTCTGTTCTAAATTGGCCCGCCAACTCCCCTGACCTTAGCCCCATAGAAAATCTGTGGGGTATTGTGAAAAGGAAGATGCAGAATGCCAGAGCCAAAAACGCAGAAGAGTTGAAGGCCACTATCAGAGCAACCTGGGCTCTCATAACACCTGAGCAGTGCCAGAAACTCATCGACTCCATGCCACGCCGCATTAACGCAGTAATTGAGGCAAAAGGAGCTCCAACCAAGTATTGAGTATTGTACATGCTCATATTTTTCATTTTCATACTTTTCAGTTGGCCAACATTTCTAAAAATCCCTTTTTTGTATTAGCCTTAAGTAATATTCTAATTTTGTGACACACGGAATTTTGGATTTTCATTTGTTGCCACTTCAAATCATCAAAATTAAATGAAATAAACATTTGAATGCATCAGTCTGTGTGCAATGAATAAATATAATGTACAAGTTACACCTTTTGAATGCAATTACTGAAATAAATCAAGTTTTTCAAAATATTCTAATTTACTGGCTTTTACCTGTGTATATATATATATATGTGTATATATATATATATATATATATATATATATATATATATATATATATATATATATAGACCAACCTGCCAACCCCAATTGAAAATGCATAGGTTGCATGTGAGACACATTTCCGAGGTCAGAGGTTGCATCGGGATCTGAGGTCCAAAGAAGAAGCGCTAACCTAGTTTGACCTAAGAATGTAGGCTGGAGAAACGTGTGGAGGTCAGTGGCCATCTGCAGACCTGGATAATCCTCATTAGTAGATTAGCCAGACGCAACAGGCGACACTTGTGGAAAGATCACATCTCTCCTCTGATGCTTCTGGACTGCAGCGCCATCGCACGCTTGCTTCCATGAGAGAAGATTTGGTCAAAAATGTCAACACTGATTATGAGAATAGATGGATTTTTCTTTTACGGAACCGTTTCGGTGTGAAGCAAATATTCAATTTTTTAAAAGGAGGACGGCTTCTTTTTGGATTATTCTGCACCTTTGGGCTTTTACTCTGCAGACTGTAGATTAGTCATGTAACCTTTTATCAATTTAATGAAACAACTGTGAGCTTTGTGGGAGAAGTCTCCAGAAGGTTGGCAATTCTCTTTGGCTTTGATTGAGACAACCATGACACAATGATTTCCTATGTGGAGTGTTTGGGTGGAGAAGGTGCAGGGCCCGGGGTGGCATCTCGCTGCTGGAATTTGGGGCCCGATGAGGAGCTGGATGAGCTTCTTCCACGCAAGATGGCAACCCTTCAGCCGAAGACACAGGGCAGTCTTCGGCGACGTCTGCTGAGCGCTAAAATCCATCAACACCATGAAGCTATTTGGAGGAGTCACGCAGATAGCGCCGGATGGCCACCCGCAGGCCACGAGAAGACCCTCCCTCCTCATTCTCAATATTGCGGCCCCTGGTTGTATGCCCAGCACTGCACACCACGACCCCAAATCCACGCAACCGTCTCTTCACAGGCTCACAATAAATTCTTCTTAACTCCAGAAGTGAATGAAAAGCAAAGTCTGCCATCCCATCAGGTGCCTCGCCCTGCTCTCGCCCAGTGGCGCCGGACAAGCTTTTGCCCTCCCAGCCCACAGCCCCGACCTGGTTATGACCGTCCTGGCTCCAGACCTCAGACACTAACGCCACCTTTCAGGAAGTCAGACATGCCGCCTCAGGTCCACTACCATCCTAGCAGGAAGTGCAAGAACAAATTATTCTGCTTTAAAAAGCAGCAAAGCTCCGAGCAGGAAGCCACACCTCTTTTACACAAAGGTATGACCGCAATTTTGGAGAAGTCTTTGCATTGTATCTACAAGAGTTGTGTTACTAAATGAGTCTTAAACTAATGTATCACTGTAGCAGGCTGCTCTCAAACCATCTTGGAAGTGGTAATGCTGGATGTGGAGGTTAGCGGTGGCCTTTTGATTGAAAGGCTGGTTGGATGTACTGCCAAATTCTCTGAAACACATTTGGAGACCCCGTATGGTAGAAAACATTCTTGCAACTACTGTGGCATCGTGTCGTGTAATAAAACTGCAAAATATTTTTGCAATATTAATTCTGTCCAATCAGCCTCTTGATATACCACCCTTGTGAGGTGGATGAATTATTTCAGCAAAGGGCAAGTGCTCACTAACGTGGATTTAGACAGACTTGTGATTAATATTTGAGAGGAATAGGTCTTTTGTGTACATACATTTTTTTTTGACGCATGTTCAGTTCATAAAAGATTGAAGCAAAAACAATAGAGTCATATTTTAATTTTTCTTGTGTAGAAAAATATTAATATTCCGGTACTTACAAGCATCGATGCATACCTTTTTATATTTAGGTCTCCAAGGAACTTATCATTAGATTTGTCTACTCCTCACTCGGGATAAGTATTCATAAGATTTTTATGATTCCAATTCCATTTTCGGTTCTGCTTGACGATTTGGTTCTTTATCAATTTTCCTATCAATTCAAACTTGGATAAAAAGGCTAACAATCAGGTTGATTAGCATCAAATTTGTTTTGTTTAGAAGAAACATGAGTGTAAAAAAAACAACAACAAAGCGCATTAAGAGATCTACAGCCTTGATGGCGTGCCAAAGCTCTGGGGTTCTCAGAAAAATAACAATAATATAATACTACCATTCATATAATATTGTGGAAATAAACGGAATGTTAAAACAAACATGATTTTCTAAAGAATATGTGAGTTGACCACATAAAAGGTTGCAGGAATGTTCACCAGAGCTGATGCATATGAATTGAATGTTTATTTCTCTACCATACGGGGTCTCCAAAGGTGTTTCAGAGAATTTTGGCAGTACATCCAACCAGCCTTTCAACCGCAGGCCACAAGCCCAGGACCTCCACATCCAGCATTATCACTTCCAAGATGGTTTGAGAGCAGCCACCCGCACAGCTGCTGCAACAATGGCTTTGCATAACCAAAGAAAGACATTGTACATAAACAGTCAGAGACTGCCTGAAGGAAGCTCAGGCACACGCTCCTCGTCCTCATTGGCATTTCCATTTGTTGCAGGAGTGGACTATCATTCCACAGTGCACAATCACAACTCTTTGCGAAGGAGATGTGTTGCACTGCACGAGGCAAATTGTCATCTCACTAAAACCGACTGATTTTACAGTAAAACTGCACATTTTGGATTGGTCTTTTATTGGTCTGAGGCACAACTGTGCAATCATTGTTTTGTCTAATTATCATTTTGATATGCCACAACTGTGAGGTTGATGGATTATTTGGGCAAAGGAAAAGTGCGTGAGAAGCATTCATTTCACGTTTACAACTAATAACAGCAGGTTTGTAAATGAGCTGATATGACAGTCAGTGTTAGTTAATAAGTTGTTTATTTAACTGCAGACAATGTTGCTCCTGGTGGAGATTCACTTTCGCTTTGTACAGGATTGAAAATGTGTCATTCATGCAAAGTTAACACGCCTTCTGAGTGCTAATGTTAGTCTCTTTAAAGAACTATCCACGTTTTAAGTATTGCAAGTTGCCCTGTTGTCATCCTTTTTCACTCCAGTTTGTGCTGCTTGTGCACCGTGCGTAGTAACGTCGTGATGAGGGAATCCTTCATAAAACTAGAACATGATTCTCAGATATCGAAACACTGAGAGCCGGTTTTCAACAAGAACCAGTTTTCAACTCCCATCCCTATTCCTCAACCTGAAAATGTAAACTTTTACCACCTCTGTTCCTTTGCCACGCCACACCTAAACAAATCCCACAATCCTCGGTGACCCGTGTGCAATAACGAGCTAATGTTCAGGTTGCGCACATTTTCTGATTTGCACACTAATTTTGGGGTTGATGCTGCCATATGCCAGAAGACCCAATCAGGTTTTTCATAACCGTAAAATGGCCTTGTTTCAAAATAGGCAATCTGGAAAAAGGTGTCTCAAATGTTTTGAGTAAATGCTAGATTCTGGTCAATGAAAATGGAGCTGAAGTGGGCCTGATTGTACTTGCTCATTTTCATATATAACACAAGATGATCTCAGATAATATTTAAGCAGAACTGGTTCTCCTTTGATTAACCCTGCTTTGTGTAAGCTTCTATGTGTGTTTGCAGGGATTAGCTGCAGCTCCCTACACAGCTTACTTCCAAGACAAATGGGTTTATCATTCAACAGCTGCTACTTTTAGGTGCATTCGGATCCTGCAGAACCACACCTCAATCTAGACATTGCACTTTTATTAAAGCTATTATTATACTTCTCATTCACATTATGATTGTACCAATTCAAATACATGAATACTGTTCCTGCTCACTTACTACACAAACTGTTGTGTAACAATGTGACCCACTTACTGTTTCATTATTCAAACTAATGAAACCATCATAGGCAAACGACTATCTGTCAGGCATGAAGACAGAAGTTCTTAGCTGTTCCACTGGCCTTCAATCAAAGTCATTCAAAGTTTATTTATATAGCCCCAAATCACAAGTGTCTTAAAGGGCTGCACAAGCCACAACCACATCCTCGGCTCAAAGTGTGCCTTAAAAGTTGGCACACTTTGCTTCCCATCTAATTTTGTGACAGCTGTTGACGATCAACAGATAGCCATTCCAATTGTAAAGGCTTTGTTCGGTCTGCTTTTTGACACTATTTCCAGTGTGTACACAACTCAATCAGAGGTCGTGCCGTACACCTTCGCAAACGTCTTTTTCCATTTTGAATGAACATTTCTTAAAAAAACGACTGATGCAACACATCAATTAGATCCATAACACTGTCTCACTTAATTTACCATAGTTTGGTAGCAACAAACAAAGCTAACAAACGAAATACTCAGTGACAGTTGTGGTTGCTCCCTGAGTTGTCATTACAGGTTCAAGGTTCAAGGTTCAACTTTATTGTCCCCGCGGGGAAATTTGTCTTGGGCACAGTGCATCATTGCTTTCTTAACATACCCAAAAACAACATAAGAAAAACACAAGCACAGACACAACCACAACCATACAACTAACATTTAAACATCAGAACATGGAGCTTGATAGACATAGGTGGCACTTTGATGTAGGCATAAAATCTACAGTATGGAGATAAAGATAAAGTACCAATGTGCATTGCACTAGAGCTCATGGATAAAGTGCTGTGTGCTAAAGTGCTTAGTTCTAAAGCGCTATGTGCTAAAGTGCTATGTGCTAAAAAAGTGCTAACCTATGTATTAAAATTCTATTGCACATTGTTGGTCAGCTTAATGGACGCTGGGACAAATGATAATTTAAGGCGGTTAGATTTGCATAGTGGGACCCGGAGTCTTCTCCCTGATGGCAGGGTTCCATATTCAGGAAAGAGTGGGTGTTGTGAGTTGGAAATAATTTTCTTAGCTTTTTTCCTAACTGCCTGCTCATAGATGCTCTGTATAGGCTCATATTCTTTCCTCCCTACGATTTTCATTGCCGTTTTATGCAGGAGCGTGTAAAGTCTGTCAAATGTGTTTTAAAAAAAGCAGAGGTGAGTTGCATATTTAGGTGGTGTGAGTGTGTCTTAAACCACTTTTGGAGAGATGCTGGTGTGTCATGCTGCTGTTTACCATAGCAACAGCCTCTGTAATCTTCTCAATGACCATGGAGCCCTGTGTTGATGATCTCCTTCTGTCTTCAGCAGGGGATGGGGACAAGTGGCCTGTTCACTACACTACCCAGAATCCTAAGCAGGGTGTGCTCTTCATCCCTGAAAAAATAAGATCCAGTGGTCCTGTGGACTTGCAAGGTCAGAAGCCAAATCTATAGCATGGCGCTTGGGAAAATGTGTGACTAGTTAAGAAAAAAACAAATCTAATTGCTTCCTCTCTACATGGATGTGTATGTAGTACATTACGGACTAACCCAGAATGGAGGCAGCATACCGACCACCTCACTTCTCTGCAACTCGGCCCCTGACTTCTGCACACCCTCTGGAATCCACCAATCAGAGGGCACTGTGCGCAGACGCTGGTGGGACAAAAGCAGAAAGATGGTGAGCATTTCTCATGAATATTACTCGGCGGTAAATGATCACTTAATCCAAAGCAAGAAGGGAAAACACTATTCAAAATAAATGATCATGAGTCAAATGGAGGTTTACAGTATGTTGTATCATAGTATGAGCTACAAACCCTCTGTGCCTCAATTTACAATTTACCGCTACTTGCTGATTAAATTCTCTGTGTCGTTTTTCCTTCTGTTCTCTCAGAGGTCCACATTCTGGGACTTTCTCTCTCAGTCGTGCTTTTCTGTTTGTCTCAAGTTGTCTGTTCGGAGGAGAAAGGTAATCATGGACTTGCAGACTAGAGTAGATCTGTACTTTGACCCAGAGGTGTTGCTCCAATTATAAAAAGATCTGATCCCACAGATGTTATCAAGTCTAACTACATTTTCTGCCTATTTTGTGTTGAATGACAAATGAGAACTCCGTTGGTTTTAAGAGTAATGTTAAACCACGGTAATTGAAATTCAACTCCATTACTCAGGAAATGATTACTCAGGCTGTAACAGTACGTATATATTGGCTATAAAGGTTTTGGGTCCGAACAAAATGTTTTGCATTGTTCAGTAGAGGTGGGAAACTGGAGGCTACAAGCTGGAACTAATTATGCTGCACTTCAGGCAATAATGCACTTTACTTTTCTAAAACTAAAATAATAATTCACTAAGACGGTTCAAACTGCTACTGTTACACTTGCATATCAAGGGAAATGATGCAAACCACATGGGTGTCCAGAGATCCAACTGTTACGCCCCTAATTCATTCTAAATTATAGGTTGTTTGCAATCTCTCTGGTTCAAAATGTACCTAAAATATGTGACCTACAGGTAAAACAAGACTTGACAGAATGTATATAGAGTTCAACTAATCTGTCCTACTCTACTAACCCTAGCCCAATTAGATTAAAGTCAATTTAAAGTAGAACTACCCAGTTGCATAAACCAAAATGTGGTTACAGTCCTCAGTGTCCTCATATGAAGAGGAAACCATCATGGACAACAACACGCCACCTCTTACCCCACTTGTTCTCAACCCTGTTGATCTCACTGCCTGTTGGAATATCTTCACTTGTGAGCTGGAGCTTGGAATGAAAACGGAGGTGACTGCTCGACTCCCAACCCCAGAGGAGAAGATGAGGCAGCAGGCAGAGGCCATCGCTGCTGAAATAGTTCCTATCAACATTACAGGTGGGAAAAAGATCTGGACTAGACACTACGTTATGCCAACCAGGACTTCATTTAGACTTGACTTGAGACTGAGCTCAGACTGGAAACATGAAGTGCTGATTTGACCAGAACCTCCACAACAAAAATAAACTTTTCAAGACTTGCCAAAGCTCAAGCTAACTAGTTGTGTCTTCCAACTTGGTGACAGGTGAGAATTTTGATCGCCAGGCCAGCTTTCGAAAAGTAGCTTCCAACACTGACTCCATGTATTGCGGCTCTCGGAACCTAAGCTGCCACAAGACAGTCACCAAGATCCCTGTTGATGCTATCCAAAAACAAGGTAGAATCTTTAGACTATTGTTCCCACCACATTCAATCAAAATCATCACTTCACTTTCATTCCATATTATGTGTTCTTCTTTAGACTTACCTGAGGGTCAGTCTTCTACAGATGCCCGACTTGACTCCTCCCCCGGCCAACAGGAAGAAGATGAACTCGCCAGGAAGAAGAAAGAGTCGTTGTCAAGAAAGATCCGAGCCCCTAAAGGGCAGGGGATATCCAGTCTCATGGCATCCCTCACCTTGCCACGTGTCAACTCATATCATGGCCTTGTCCTCTCCTCTGAGGTCCACAGTCTCCCCTGCATGCCCACCAACTCCTCCTTGTACTCAGACGACAGCTGTGACAGCGTCTCGTACAGTACACTTAGCGCCTCCTCTTCCTGTTCCCAGGTTAGTTTCCATAAGTCATTGTTTTTTTTGATTGATTGATTGAAACTTGTATTAGTAGATTGCACAGTACAGTACATATTCCGTACAATTGACTACTAAATGGTAACACCCCAATAAGTTTTTCAACTTGTTTAAGTCGGGGTCCACATTAATCAATTCATTGTCACCTGTAATACTGAAAGAAATGAAAACTAAAACTGTTTTCAATCTGTAGGGATTCCCCAACGACCATCAGCCCGTGCTTCTCTTTGACCCCATCTCAAGGGTCATACCTCAGTCTCCTTCTTTATCCATTTCTCCCTCACATCTCAGCAGCCCTGCCAATCCTCAGAAGTGTGGGAGGTCTTCCCCCTGTGATCAGGCTAGCCAGTTTCAAGATGCAGCCCACAGCCACCCTATTTCCTCCTCCATCACAGTGTCTCAGGATAGCTGTCTGACCCTTTCTGTCTGCAGCAGCGGTTTTTTATACCACAGAGAAGAGTGCTTCGAGCCCACATTTTCCAGCATACCAGCTGGTGGCAACTGGAGTACCAATGACCAGGAGACAAGTCCAGTTTCCCTAATCTCCTCTGGTTGCGCTTCCCCTTGTAGCATTGATGCCAATGCCGTGGTTTCTGAGGATGTGACCCCATCTACTTTGCAGACTCGAAGCAGATCATCCAGTACCTCCTCTTACCGCAGCATCTTGCTTCGCAGGTCCAAGCGCCCACCTCCCCCACCTTTACGGTGCGACTCCCTCAGGCATCAAACTGACCGCAGAAAGGCATCTCGTCCATTATCCAGCCCCTCTCTGGAGCAAAGCTCTTCATCATCACCCCTGACCTCCCATGATCCCTGGGTACCAAGGAACCACACCAAACGCTTCCAAAGCGAGCTGCACAGTGGCTCAGTCACTACCTTTGAACCTTTAGCTGTAGACCGCCAGGCAGCTTCATCAACCGCTGACCACCCTGCCCTCATCCCTGGTTCTCCAGTCTCAAAAGAGGAGAGGGTCAAATCCTCTGTTATCACCAATCCAGCTGCTTCTTCAATCCCAAGCCTTCAACATCAATCCAACACTCCCCCTTCAGTCACCCCTATCTCTTCTCTTGTCACAACAAGCCCAGGAGCCTTCTCTCTTCCCCAAACGTTCTTTTTCTCCCCCGGTTGTGCATCCTCCATACCCCTGTGTCCCAAAACATTAAAATCCCATCCACCAGAGAGGGAGTCATCTCTATCCTCTCCATTTTCTTCCACCCACTCCCTATCATCTTGCACCTCCTCTGACTTATCTACCAAGTATATTCACACCCCTCCCCACTTTCTTCCGGCTCCTCCTCCTCTACCACCTTTAACTCTTACCCTTCCTCCTCCTTTGTCTCCACCTCTGCCACCTTTATCTCGTACCTCTCCTCCTCTGCCACCTGTGTCTCCTATTCCTCCTCCTCCGCCTCCTCTGCCGCCTACACCTCACCCCACCCCTCTATTACCATCTTTATCCCGTCCCCCTCTTTGCTCACTTTCATCTTGCAGTTATTCTACTCTTTTTCCTTCACCCATTTCTTCTTCCCTTTTGCCATCATCAATTCTACCACCTACACCTTTTCCACCTCCTCCCCCTCTTCCTCTTACTTTCGCTGCACGGCCCCCTCCTCCTCCATACTCCCAGTCCTCCCATTATGCTGCGCCATCAAAGACAGTATCATCAACCCACTCTCCTCCTCCTTTTCCTGCTGCTATCCCACACTCGTCTAAGGGGTGGTACTCTCTTTCAGACATTAGTACATCCCCCAAAACTTGTGTGAAAGGGTTAAACCTACTCCCATGCCCCCTCGTCACTTCACAGGCTTTGCAGGGTGTCAAGCTTCGGTCCATTACCAACCAGGAAGTTCCAAACCAATCCAGTACCCCGCTTGTTGACTCCAAAGTTGTCTTGTTGTCAAGCAGCTGTGCTAATGCTAATATTAACAGTCATACAAATGCTTATCAGCATGATATGAAATCAGACGCAGCTTCTTATAGCTTGGTCTCTACTGAGTCAAAGCAGCCTGGACTATTGCCATGTCCTGAATTCATGCCTGCAAATGAGTCTCTTTACACTTCTTTCCATAATGCTTGCCAAGATGGTCAGTCAGAACATCATAATGAGGAGGGAGATGGCAAAACAGTCAGTGATGTAAAGCTTTATCCAGGTGAGGCTGTGAACTTGAAGACAAAGACTGCTCTTCCAAACAAGCCAGACCTTAGCATTGTTGGGGTAATGGCGTCTCCAGAGTCCATAGGAGGTCTGACATCTGATTTTGTGACATGGAACCATATCACATGTACCACGGTGGACAAAATGGCACACAAACCTGACGACATCTGTACGGTGTCACCTCCTGGTTCACCTCTTATTCTACACAGAAATCCAGATCTGCCACTCCACAATGAATCATTTCTACAGAACGTTGGCCCAATGGGTACCATTAAATCCACAGAATGTGTCACTGCACCCACAGGTAACACATTTCACGGTGACACCTCACAGAGCAATCATAGCTGCCAGTCCTCAAGCAAGATGGGCACGTCACCATCCTCCACAACCAGGGAAACTCTGCACTCCGGTGATGGTACCACGATAAGGCCATGCTGCACTTTAGAGATATTAAAAAATCGTAGCACTTTAGCATTCCAAACCAGTGTAGGGATGCCACTTAGGCAAGAAGTGGACAGACAATGTCATGGTAAGAAGATGAAGTTGTCACCATTTGGGAACAAAGAAGATCAGAAAGACCGACAAACACAAGAACATGCCAAATCATGGAAGAGGACAGCAAGTAGACGCCTGTTGATGACATCATTAGCTAGGAGTTCCTCCTCCTCGTCCTCATCATCATCATCATCATCGTCATCCTCAGATGAAGAGATGGAATCCCAGCTGCTGACAAATGAGAGCTGCTCTCTGAGTAGTGTGCTGTCCCGAGACAACCTGCAGGGTTCAATGCCAGATCTCCTCATTGAAGAGACAGCGGAGAAAGAGGAGGAGAGTGCCGCCAAGATGATGGATACTTGCAAGCATTTTGATGGTACGCTGCTTTCCGTAGTTATTGTTTGATGGCTGCTCTGATGCCATTTTTTCTTGTGTTTTTTTTTACAGCCAGTAAGTTGATTGAAAGTGGAGCACAAACAACTGAGGACCTGTTCACTGTCATTCACAGGTAGAAACACTAAGACACAGCACGTACTTACATGCACCTTCATCCACTTCAATTCATCTGCTTTTCTCCCGCTTCAAGCACTGCATTATGGGAAGGAATGGCTTGATGGGCATGCTGGTTGATGTTTGCTGTAAGTAAAGTCCATACCTTAGATTTACTTACCCCACATTGTTCCAGCCATTCCTACTCTTGCTTTGACGATGTGAATGCGATGTTTGCAGTGAAAAAGTCTCATTCTGTTGTGGCTCAGGTCGAAGCAGAAGATGTTTGGAAGACGACTCTTTCTGATGATTTCAGCCGACCACCGACCTCACCCGGTGGCACAAGCTTTGACTTTGGGAACGCTCAAAAGTCAGAGATCATCAAAGAGTGAAGGCCTCAAGGCGCTACTGCTGAGGAAAGGGAGTTGAACAAACTCACCCTCTGGGATGTTGGCTGTGGAGCGCCCTGGTGCCTTTGGCCTTAAACAAGCCAACGTTCACACCACACACTTGTTGGAGACCTTGTGTCAATCCACTCTTGATGTTCCACTGAGGTGAAAAATGTCACACTTCCCTTCATCTGTCTTCCTCCCTTCTTCCTCTGCCATACGCATACTTGCCAACCTTGAGATCTCTGATTTCGGGAGGTGTGGGGGGGGAGTATATGTACAGCTAGAATTCACCAAGTCAAGTATTTCATATATATATATATATATATATATATATATATATATATATATATAAGAAATACTTGACTTTCAGTGAATTCTAGCTATATATATATATATATATATATATATATACATTCTTATGTTCATGACTATTGATTGAACACACAGAACAAGCACATTCCTTAGAAAATGTACAAATCATAAATAAATGTCTTGACAAAACACGTCAAATTAGTTGAAAATTTGGAGGGAAAAAAATGGTGGCGTTTCAAACCCACAATGAAGAGCACTATGAATGTTCTCAGTAAATCTAGAAACTTTGAATCTAAAAAACAGATAACAACTCTTCTATGTCAAATACCTTATTTGTCATTTGCACGTATTAATGTTGTGCTAACTCTATGAAACAGAGGTAGAAAATATTGAAGAGGGTTGACTTACTCTCTGTGATGACTTTCCTCATTTTTGACAGACATTTGGGCAATGAGGATGCAAAGCACGATGTGTTCCAAGCAGAAGACGTCAAACGTCAGGTTTTACTCTTCATTTGGGTCAAGGAGAAGGAACCGCAGCCACTTTACTGTCGGAAACTTCACCCTTTGCTTGCTTAACAGAATTGCTCTGGCGACATCCAGTGGACACATTTAGACCAGCTGTTTCTTTCATTAAAAAAAAATGTTTTTTTACTTGGCAAACTCATCACGCGGACCGGATCAAATGTGTCAGTGAGCCCGTGTGACACCTCTGAGGTCAAGGGAATAGAAGGTCATGTGTTTGGTGCTCACATGCCCTTGGGATGCAGATATTGCCTAAATATAAGGGAATTTAGGATATGGAAGTCCGAGACTACAGAAGGATTACAATCATTTAAAGGGGAATTCCCTATTTTTGACTTAGAAATGTTATTCTGCAGTGTTGGATACTTGTGGTGGACAATGTCAGAGCGTCCAATCGTAAAGTTCATGCAGTTTTGTGTTTTGCAATCATGTTGTGGCCAGCAAATCTATTTATTGTTTATCAATGTCTTTTCCAACGTGACTAAAAAATAAATAAATATATATATATATTTATATATACATCCATTTTCTACCGCTTGTCCCTTTTGGGCTCGCGGGGGGTGCTAGAGCCTATCTCAGCTGCATTTGGGCGGAATGCTGTGTACACCCTGGACAAGTCACCACACACTAGGGACCATTTAGTGTTGCCAATCAACCTATCCCCAGGTGTATGTCTTTGGAGGTGGGAGGGGCCTATCCCCAGGTGCATGTCTTTGGAGGTGGGGGGGGGGGGGGGGGCTATCCCCAGGTGCATGTCTTTGGAGGTGGGAGGGGCCTATCCCCAGGTGCATGTCTTTGGAGGTGGGAGGGGCCTATCCCCAGGTGCATGTCTTTGGAGGTGGGAGGAGCCTATTCCCAGGTGCATGTCTTTGGAGGTGGGAGGAAGCCGGAGGGACCCCACACAGTCACAGGGTGAACATGCGAACCCCACACAGAAAGATCCCGAGCCCGGGATTGAACTCAGGACTACTCAGGACCTTCGTATTGTGAGGCACATGCACTAACCCCTGTTCCACCGTGCTGCCCAAAATATATATATATATATATATATATATATATATATATATATATAAATATATATATATATATATATATATATATATATATATATAATTGTCTTATTTATTTATTTATTTTAAAGTAGCATTGATGTTCATCTTCAGGATATATTAAACAGTGTACATTTTCAAAAGATAAATTCTGATACTTTTGAAAAAGTATCTCTATTTAAAAAAATAAATAACTCGCTTACCTCAGAATTGAATAATTCCATGTTTTCACTCTGCTTGATGTAAAATCAAACTGTTACCGACCTCCACCATTTATTCTCTTGATTGTATTAAAAAATTAAGAAATCAAAACGTTTGTTTGAAATCAAATAAATTGTCCCTAAACTTGAACAAAACCAAAATCATGTTTTTGGGAAAGAAATGCTAGATAAAAGTAAACTTAGAAATGTATAACACAGTGAGTGAAAGAACATTTTGGCTGCGCTGGAAATCTTACATCAAACATCTGAGGAGTAAAATAGCAAAAAGTACTGAAATGTCCGGAAAAAGCAGAACTCTATTTTGTACATTTTGTTGTTGCACATCTACTGTGTGCACTGAGAATAATACTAAATGTTTTATTATTGTTGTCACATCTACTGTGTGCACTGAGAATAATACTAAATGTTTTATTATTGTTGTCACATCTACTGTGTGCACTGAGAATAATACTAAATGTTTTATTATTGTTGTCACATCTACTGTGTGCACTGAGAATAATACTAAATGTTTTATTATTGTTGTCACATCTACTGTGTGCACTGAGAATAATACTAAATGTTTTATTATTGTTGTCACATCTACTGTGTGCACTGAGAATAATACTAAATGTTTTATTATTGTTGTCACATCTACTGTGTGCACTGAGAATAATACTAAATGTTTTATTATTGTTGTCACATCTACTGTGTGCACTGAGAATAATACTAAATGTTTTATTATTGTTGTCACATCTACTGTGTGCACTGAGAATAATACTAAATGTTTTATTATTGTTGTCACATCTACTGTGTGCACTGAGAATAATACTAAATGTTTTATTATTGTTGTCACATCTACTGTGTGCACTGAGAATAATACTACATGTTTTATTATTGTTGTCACATCTGCTGTGTGCACTGAGAATAATACTAAATGTTTTATTATTACACATCTACTGTGTGCACTGAGAATAATACTAAATGTTTTATTATTGTTGTCACATCTACTGTGTGCACTGAGAATAAAACTAAATGTTGCAGCTTTTATTTCATGTTCTCTTAAATAGCGCCATGTCGCCCCCTGCTGGCTGTTAGAAATACTGCAGCTTCACGCCCGCTCCTTCTGTCTGACGTCATGTGCGCTTCCGTCCGTCCAGTTTTCTAGCGTTTGTCCCTCGCGGGCCACCATTGACAACACTAGCTGTTCACCGGCCACGTGACTCCCGGAAGCGCCTGTGATTGGCTTGTGATTGCGCACGCAGCCGAGAAAGTGTCAGGTGAGGCGGAAGTGAAGTGTTTTCAGGGAACAAAAATGACCGCGCGTCGCCTCACCTGTCGCAGGTAAACATCCTGAGCTCGCGACACAGAAAAGTAAGTTTTCAAAGCAAACAACTTAGAATAGAATAGATCTTTATTGTCATTGTACAACGAAATTGCAAGCTAAAGTAATTGAGTGCAAATTGAGAACATAACAACATAGATAAATAATAAATAGATACAAATATCAAGCACACAGCTCACATGCACGGTCATTATTGTCGTCTTGTGTTCAGCGACACTATTGCTCTCAGGTAAAAAGTGAGCATCATCTTGTGAATGTGAGTCACTCACTTAGCACTAAAGACACAGGTGTGTTTATCAGTATCACTGCTTAAAGACACAGGTGTGTTTATCAGTATCACTGCTTAAAGACACAGGTGTGTTTATCAGTATCACTGCTTAAAGACACAGGTGTGTTTATCAGTATCACTGCTTACAGACACAGGTGTGTTTATCAGTATCACTGCTTACAGACACAGGTGTGTTTATCAGTATCACTGCTTAAAGACACAGGTGTGTTTATCAGTATCACTGCTTAAAGACACAGGTGTGTTTATCAGTATCACTGCTTAAAGACACAGGTGTGTTTATCAGTATCACTGGTTACAGACACAGGTGTGTTTATCAGTATCACTGGTTACAGACACAGGTGTGTTTATCAGTATCACTGGTTAAGGACACAGGTGTGTTTATCAGTATCACTGGTTAAAAACACAGGTGTGTTTATCAGTATCACTGCTTAAAGACACAGGTGTGTTTATCAGTATCAGTGGTTAAAGACACAGGTGTGTTTATCACTGGTTAAAGACACAGGTGTGTTTATCAGTATCAGTGGTTAAAGACACAGGAGTGTTTATCAGTATCAGTGGTTAAAGACACAGGTGTGTTTATCAGTGCTTAAAGACATAGGTGTGTTTATCAGTATCAGTGGTTAAAGACACAGGTGTGTTTATCAGTGGTTAAAGACACAGGTGTGTTATCAGTATCAGTGGTTAAAGACACAGGTGTGTTTATCAGTATCACTGGTTAAAAACACAGGTGTGTTTATCAGTATCAGTGCTTAAAGACACAGGTGTGTTTATCGGTATCACTGGTTAAAGACACAGGTGTGTTTATCAGTATCACTGGTTAAAGACACAGGTGTGTTATCAGTATCAGTGGTTAAAGACACAGGTGTGTTTATCAGTATCACTGGTTAAAAACACAGGTGTGTTTATCAGTATCAGTGCTTAAAGACACAGGTGTGTTTATCGGTATCACTGGTTAAAGACACAGGTGTGTTTATCAGTGGTTAAAGACATAGGTGTGTTTATCAGTGGTTAAAGACACAGGTGTGTTTCTCAGTATCAGTGGTTAAAGACGTGTGTTTATCAGTATCAGTGGTTAAAGACACAGGTGTGTTTATCAGTGTCAGTGGTTAAAGACACAGGTGTGTTTATCAGTATCACTGGTTAAAGACACAGGTGTGTTTATCAGTATTAGTGGTTAAAGACACAGGTGTGTTTATCAGTATCACTGGTTAAAGACACAGGTGTGTTTATCAGTATTAGTGGTTAAAGACACAGGTGTGTTTATCAGTCGTTAAAGACACAGGTGTGTTTATCAGTATCAGTGGTTAAAGACACAGGTGTGTTTATCAGTATCAGTGGTTAAAGACACAGGTGTGTTTATCAGTATCACTGGTTAAAGACACAGGTGTGTTTATCAGTATTAGTGGTTAAAGACACAGGTGTGTTTATCAGTCGTTAAAGACACAGGTGTGTTTATCAGTATCAGTGGTTAAAGACACAGGTGTGTTTATCAGTATCAGTGGTTAAAGACACAGGTGTGTTTATCAGTGTCAGTGGTTAAAGACACAGGTGTGTTTATCAGTATCACTGGTTAAAGACACAGGTGTGTTTATCAGTATTAGTGGTTAAAGACACAGGTGTGTTTATCAGTCGTTAAAGACACAGGTGTGTTTATCAGTATCAGTGGTTAAAGACACAGGTGTGTTTATCAGTATCAGTGGTTAAAGACACAGGTGTGTTTATCAGTATCAGTGGTTAAAGACACAGGTGTGTTTATCAGTGGTTAAAGACACAGGTGTGTTTATCAGTGGTTAAAGACACAGGTGTGTTTATCAGTATCAGTGGTTAAAGACACAGGTGTGTTTATCAGTGGTTAAAGACACAGGTGTGTTTATCAGTATCAGTGGTTAAAGACACAGGTGTGTTTATCAGTGGTTAAAGACACAGGTGTGTTTATCAGTATCAGTGGTTAAAGACACAGGTGTGTTTATCAGTATCAGTGGTTAAAGACACAGGTGTGTTTATCAGTATCACTGGTTAAAGACACAGGTGTGTTTATCAGTATCACTGGTTAAAGACACATGTGTGTTTATCAGTATCACTGGTTAAAGACACAGGTGTGTTTATCAGTATCACTGCTTAAAGACACAGGTGTGTTTATCAGTATCACTGGTTACAGACACAGGTGTGTTTATCAGTATCACTGGTTACAGACACAGGTGTGTTTATCAGTATCACTGGTTAAGGACACAGGTGTGTTTATCAGTATCACTGGTTACAGACACAGGTGTGTTTATCAGTGGTTGAAGACACAGGTGTGTTTTTCAGTGGTTAAAGACACAGGTGTGTTTATCAGTATCAGTGGGTAAAGACACAGGTGTGTTTGTCAGTGGTTAAAGACACAGGTGTGTTTATCAGTATCACTGCTTAAAGACACAGGTGTGTTTATCAGTATCACTGCTTAAAGACACAGATAGTATCAGTGGTTACAGACACAGGTGTGTTTATCAGTATCACTGGTTAAGGACACATGTGTGTTTATCAGTGGTTAAAGACACAGGTGTGTTTATCAGTATCAGTGGTTAAAGACACAGGTGTGTTTATCAGTATCAGTGGTTAAAGACACAGGTGTGTTTATCAGTATCAGTGGTTAAAGACACAGGTGTGTTTGTCAGTATCAGTGGTTAAAGACACAGGTGTGTTTATCAGTATCAGTGGTTAAAGACACAGGTGTGTTTATCACTGGTTAAAGACACAGGTGTGTTTATCAGTAATATTTCAAGCCTACTGAGCGTGTGTGTGAGTTACTGCTCAACTATTCCAACAAACTGAAATCAGTTGAAGTTTGGAATAAGTGAACATGACATTGTTCAGGTGATTATTATTTTGATTTAATTAGCTGCGATGGCCCAGGATTGTCAGTTGTCACGGCAACCCCTGGCTCCTAGTTCCTCTTCAGTTTGATGACCAGATCAGCTAAAGGAAACTTTACTGTCCTCCTCATGATACTCTGATGTGCTTAAGTTGTTTAATGACCTTCTTGTCAGAATATTCCACATTGGTAAAGCCCTCACATTGACAAATATATCCATACAAAGACACTCCAGTGGCCGCTAGAACTGAGGACCCAGAACTGAATGTGAACACTAGAATTGTTGCAAAGAACCCACCAGAGCTGTCTGGTCGGACCTGAACTAGCTTTTGTGTGACGATGTAGTCCTGACAGGTTCCTGTTTGAATTGTGACCGCAGTTCCAGCCCTGCCAGTCTGCCAACATTCCTCTGACACCACACACTCTACACAGGAAGTCTTGCTTACCACACACTCTACACAGGAAGTCCTGCTTACCACACACTCTACACAGGAAGTCCTGCTTACCACACACTCTACACAGGAAGTCCTGCTTACCACACACTCTACACAGGAAGTCTTGCTTACCACACACTCTACACAGGAAGTCTTGCTTACCACACACTCTACACAGGAAGTCCTGCTTTTTGACCACGTCCACACACATGCTAACCTTTTCAAAAGGCATATTTTTCTGTTCATAAAGGCTGCTGGTTCACACGTGAAAAATGACTTTTAACCTTAGACTAAAACAGTCCTGCCCTTGTCTGCAGTGAACACCCCCATTCCTTCCAACCTGAAATCAGAAGCCAAGAAAGCAGCTAAGATCCTCAGAGAATTCACTGAAATCTCCAACAGGAATGGGCCGGACAAACTTATCCCAGGTATGGTTTGGACAAATTTATGCCAGGTACGGTTTGGACAAACTTATCCCAGGTACGGTTTTGATCATCTTATGCCAGGTACGATTTGGACAAACTTATGCCAGGTACGGTTTGGACAAACTTATCCCAGGTACGATTGCCTACGACAAACTTATCCCAGGAATGGTTTGAATAAACTTATCCCAGGTACATTTGCCTACGACAAACTTATCCCAGGAACGGTTTGGATAAACTTATCCCAGGTGCGGTTGCCTGCAACAAACTTATCCCAGGTACGATTTGGACAAACTTATCCCAGGTACAATTGCCTACGACAAACTTATGCCATGTACGATTTGGACAAACTTATGCCAGGTACGGTTTGGAAAAACTTATCCCAGGTACGGTTTGGACAAACTTATCCCAGGAACAGTTGCTTATGACAAACTTATCCCAGGTACAGTTGCCTATGACAAACTTATCCCAGGTACGGTTGCCTATGACAAACTTATCCCAGGTAGGGTTGCCTACGACAATCTTATCCCAGGTACGGTTTGGACAAACTTATCCCAGGTACGGTTGCCTATGACAAACTTTTCCCAGCTACAGTTGTCTATGACAAACTTATCCCAGGTACGGTTTGGACAAACTTATCCTAGGTACGGTTTGGACAAACTTATCCCAGGTATGGTTGGATAAACTTATCCCAGGTATGGTTGGATAAACTTATCCCAGGTACGGTTGCCTTCGACAAACTTATCCCAGGTACGGTTTGGACAAACTTATCCCAGGTACAGTTGCCTACGGCAGCTAGAGTGAAGTCACTTGAGATAAATCCAAGTTACTTATCCCACAGGTATTTGGAGTATAGAACTGAAAGTATTCGTGCATGTGGCAAGTAGTCAGTTTCCTGGGCGGGAGCCAAGCTGCTGCGTTTAGACTTCTCAGAAGTTTCCACAATTCCATGAACTCATTCAGGTTTCTTTCAATGAAAGGTGCAGTAACATAATTGTGTTTCCAATACATTGAACTATTAGTGCCAGGTACTCCTCCGCCCTCCCGTCCCCTGATTACATTTGGACAGCCAATGAAAAATGTGGTGTTATGTACAGTATATGTTTAGTTTTAGGTGTGGCGTGATGGCCCTGGCTTCCAAAGACATTGGTGTATAGCTAGTTGCTTAAAGTAACACAGTAGAGTGCAAGCAGGTCATCAGCATAGTCATATTTCACATGTACCTTATTTTTAAAATCACATACATGAAATCTTGTCCAAAATAAACACCCAGGTCAGTCAGTAACTTCATGTCCTGTTAAATAAGATGCTAGGACATTGGAACCATTTTTTTATGACACAAATAAAAAATCTCAGTTTTAACCCATCGCATGTAAACAGAGTTTTGCTGTATTGCATTACAGAATGACCTTTTCCCAATGTCATCCAACACTAAAGATACATCCCGGTGGGTTAGATATTTGCTCATACTGTAAAACATTTTTTCTGAATTGGGGCCTAGTAGTCGTGCATGTGCTGCCTGAAGGAATGTGTGTGGATTCTGGGTCACAACTGGATTGGTGGATGGTGGTGTAGATGAGGTGTTGCATTACAATTGACTGGCTTACAATTGTTGGTACCTTTTTGTGTAAGAAAGAAAAAACGGAGCGTCAATGAAAAACAACAAAGATAATAATCAAACCAAAGTACTGACATTTGTCGGTCTGCAAAGCGTTTGGGAAACAAATGTACAGAGTTTTGACATCTCATCATATCAATGACCCAAACATTGGGACAAATCTTTAAGGGCTCGTTTTAAACAAGGCAGCATTGTTTTATAAATATCTCTAAAACGCCTCTGCACAAAAACAGGTGTTGACAGGATTAAAAATCGTATGAGTCCTTTAAGTCCAGTTAAAGATTTGGAAAAAGCATGAAGAAACCTGCAGCCTGGGGAAGGGAACCATCAGACTGAGAGCCGAGGAGCAGTTAGCCAAAATAGCTGTGGACTGATGTGAAGTTTGTGTTGTGTAGCTCATGTCATCGCCAGGGCTGAGGGGCTGGCCATTATCTCTGTGGTCAAGGCTGGCTTTGTGATCACAGCCAGAGGAGGCAGCGGCATCGTCATCGCCAGGCTGGCTGACAGACGTGAGTTCTTTGGACAATCTGATTTTGTCATGGAGCGGAAGTGATAACTTTATGGCACAGCAAGACCTCTTGTCTAGAACTACACCGGTCTGCCCCTCAAAAAAGAAGACTAATATTGCCAATGTTTTCTGTGCTCAGGTTGGTCTGCTCCTTCTGCAATTGGTATCGCTGGCCTGGGCGGTGGGTTCGAAATTGGCGTGGAGGTGAGTTGCTTCAATGATGATTCTGACATGTCATGGCAAAAGACAAATTCAAATTTGGTGCTCACATGAACACGTTGCTCACCTTCCCAATTTCCTCCACAGGTGTCTGATCTAGTGATTATCCTAAACCAGCGTCGAGCCATCGATGCCTTCACAAAAGGCGGGAACTTGACCCTGGGTGGGAACTGCACGGTTGCGGTTGGTCCAATTGGCAGGTCAGTATTTTTTGTTTTGGCCTGAAGGTGAAAGGAGTGAAGAAGTCAGCGTAGATCAGTGGTGTCAAACGTACAATCCGGGGCTGGTATCAGGTTTAATCCAGGCCGTAGGCCGTAAGATGCGTTTGGCAAGTATAAAAATGAGCTGCAATTTTTCTATGAAATAAACTGCTGTTCCAAATGTGTCCACTGGATGTCGCAATAGCAATTCAAGTGTAACCCAGGTCACTATAAGTCAGCTGACTTTAAGCGCCCTCTGGTTTGGTTTTTTGCGAGGCTAATCGGTGCAGGTGCAAGCAATCAGCTGGCAGCAGACTATGTAGCCACGCACAAACCTTCTTTCATTGGAAATGATCCACTCAACAAATAAAATCATGAAACGGTAAGATGCAAAGACTCTTTAAAGAAGTTAGAGTTCTGAGCCATGTGCATCCTGAACTCCATTATAAGAATGTGTGTTTCTACATTTGTCATTCAGCTATAATGCTGTTTTGAAAATTGTTTTGATTACCGTATTTTCCGCACTATAAGGCGCACCTTCAATGATTTTAAATCCTTGTTCATATATAAGGCGCATTGCATTATAAGGCGCATAGAATAGAGGCTGAGGTTACGTTATGCATCCATTAGATGGAGCTGTGTAACAAAACAGTCAGTCAAACTTTATTAATAGTTTACAAAGCAGCGTTCTGACAACTCTGTCACTCCCAAAATGAATAAACAGCTGTTTTATTATTTTCCCCGAGGTAAAGTCAGTGACGTTGTGTTTTGTTTATCTTTTAACAACAGCAAGGTATAACATGTAGTGCAACATTTATATCACATAGTGGAGGGGAACTTTTCCCTGACTCAATAAACAGGTCAAAAACAGTCTGATACTGTTATGCTAAATCAAAGGTTAGTGCAATCACAATATAGTAACAACAATAACTCAACGTTGCTCAAACGTTAATGTCACACAACACACAAAATAAACATGTAAAGCTCACTTTATGAACTTATTCCTCATCCACGAATCCCTCCAATTCTTCTTCTTCAGTGTCTGAATTAAACAGTTGGGCGAATACGGCATCCAACATGAAGTCATCATTAATGGAGTCAGTGTCGCTGCGTGACTGATCGTCTTAAGTTTCAACTCTGCGTCGTAAGCGTGTCTCTTAACAGGAGCCATTTTGGCCTCTTTACATAAACACACGAATGGAAATGAATTGGCACGCCTCGTGCAGTCATATATCCCAGCATGCACAGCACGCTTCTTCTTCTACGGGGGAAAATGAAGTCGGTGGCTGCTTACCGTAGTTGCGAGACCTGTTGTGGCTCAATATTGGTCCATATATAAGGCGCACCGGATTATAAGACGCACTGTCAGCTTTTGAGAAAATTGGAGGTTTTTAGGTGCGCCTTATAGTGTGGAAAATACGGTATTTTATAATTGTAATTTTTGAATGATGATAAATGAATGTGTTGTGGCAGTTGCGGATGTCACCAGCGATTTGACGAAACGCTCGGTTGCTTTTCCAAACACGTATTTAACGGTGACCTGCCAACATGAGAATGCTGAACAAGAAATGCTTCAAGTTTAATGGAGTTGTAAATAAACGGAGACAAAGTCTTAAGTTAATTGTGTTCTTGAAACCGCACCAATTCTTTCCTCAGAATGTTCAACTAATTGACAAGAGGATTATTTGTAATATGTACAGAATGTGCTTGCTCTATTTTTGGCCAAATTAAGACAAAGAAAACAAATTTGAAGTTGTCTTTATTTTAAAATGATGTCATTATTTTATCAGTCCGGCCCACGTGGGAGTAGATTTTCCTCCATGCGGCCCCCGAGCTAAAATGACATTGACACCCTGATGGAGATTCTTGCACTTTTAAAGGGGTCATATCATGGTTTGTTTTCTTGTGGTCTCCATAACAAGGAATTGTGGTTCTTTGCTCCAAATGTGGTAGTACAGACTACCTTCAAGCTGCTTTCTGACTGCCTCTTCAGAATGTGCCGTTTATTTAGGTGCCAAAGTCCTCCTCAAGGCCAAGCTCACATAGCAATTCCATTTTGAGACTACCGACAGATATACAATCAAACTTTATTTACTGTAGCACTTTTCATACAGTAGCAACACAAAGTGCTTTACACCAAAAAAATGTCTACCATATATGGAGATATCCGCTAATATAACTCAAAATATTTCACTAAAGTCTCAAATTCCAAACAGCTCATTTGAAGCAAGTGTGGAAGAAGGCAAGATTGTTTTATAAATAGCTCTGCCATTGCTCCATTGTTTAATTTAACATGTTTGTGACTTATGGGGATCCCAAATACACAAATCAATCAATCAATGTTTACTTATATAGCCCTAAATCACCAGTGTCTCAAAGGGCTGCACAAGCCACACAACATCCTCGGCTCAGATCCCACATCAGAGCAAGGAAAAGCTCAACCCAATGGGACAATGAGAAACCTTGAAAAGCAGGTCCCAACAGGAATGCAAACCCTTTAACGGTTTTTAGCATATTCTGTGTCTCCCATTTGCTACAATTGTTTTAGGGATAGGCCCAGGACAATGCTAATAAAACAAGCTAACTAGCATACTACAAACATGTAGAAAAGGATATTACAGTCAATTTGAGAGCAAAATGGCGTTATTAAAAATGGCACTAAGAGGGATTACCCACAATACTTTTCAGATGGAAATGTAAATAATGACAACATTAGGGAAGTAATAGAAAGCTTCAATATTTACTTTGTAAATACTGGACCAAAATTGGAGGAAATAATTCCAGAACCAGAACTTCATAGATAGATCATAAATCCCTCTAATCGCAATGTTCCTCCTGAAAGTGACACAAGAGTAAATAGTTAAAATTGTGAAAAAAAGCAAATCCAAGACGGTTTTAATGGAATTGATATGGAAGCGATAGAAAACAGGTTATTGCAGAGACCTCAGGACCATTAACGTACAGTACACCAGTAATCTATTATTTCAAAGAGGCACATTCCCAAACCAAATGAAAATAGCTAAAGTTGGACTGGAGACGAGCACCAATTTACAAATTGTAGACTGATTTCTTTACTTCCACAATTTTCTAAAATCATGGAAAAACTGTTCAATAACAGATTGGACAATTTCATTAACAATCATAGAATACTCGCTGAGAACCAAAATGGAAACAGAGCTTATATTTCAACATTGATTGCTTGAATGGAAATAACAGAGGAAATGAGCAATGCAATAGATGGTCAACAATGTGCAGCGGCAGTGTTTATGGTTCCAACTAAAGCATCTGACACAATTAACTAGAATATTTTAATAAAAAATGTGGGCAGCACGGTGGTGGAGGGGTTAGTGCATGTGCCTCACAATACGAAGGTCCTGAGTTCAATCCCGGGCTCGGGATCTTTCTGTGTGGAGTTTGCATGTTCTCCCCGTGACTGCGTGGGTTCTACTCCGGCTTCCTCCAAAGACATGCACCTGGGGATAGGCCCCTCCCACCTCCAAAGACATGCACCTGGGGATAGGCCCCTCCCACCTCCAAAGACATGCACCTGGGGATAGGCCCCTCCAACCTCCAAAGACATGCACCTGGGGATAAGTTGATTGGCAACACTAAATGGTCCCTAGTGTGTGAATGTTGTATATCTGTGTTGGCCCTGTGATGAGGTGGCGACTTGTCCAGGGTGTACCCCGCCTTTTGCCCGATTGTAGCTGAGATAGGCTCCAGCGATCCCAAAAGGGACAAGCGGTAGAAAATGGATGGATGGAATTAAAAATGTTGGTCATTAACCGGATAAGAAGCAACATTGTGAAGCTAGGCCAACACAAAGCCAAATATATCCTGTGGCATACCACAGGGATCAATACTGGGACCAAAATAGTTCAATCTTGATGTAAATAATATTAGTGAAGTTACAAAAGACTTAAAGGTAATATTATTCTGGGACGATACAACAGCGTTCAGGAGAGAACACACAGAAGCTAATACAAATAATAGCAGAAGAAGTGAATAAGTTGAAGAGATGGTTTGACAAGAACAGACCATCCTTGAACCTCAGTAAAACCAAAATAATGTTTTTTGGCAACAGCAGAAGAGAAAGTCAAATACAAATAGTCGGAATAGACATTGAAGGAGTAAATGAAGTCACATTTCTAGGTGTAATGATGATAAAATGAACTGGAAGTCTCATATAAAACAAAGTAGCAAGAAATACATCAATAATGAATCAAGCTAAATGTATATCGGACCAAAAATCGCTTCCTATTCTTTAGTGTTTGCTGGTATTTTCTATATCTGAATGATTGTGCAGAAATATGGGAAAATAAGTACAAAAGTACCCTTCAGTTTAGTTGGAATAATACATGATGTTGGATAAAGAGAACACTCATTGAATACAAAACATTGAAATTCCACAATATAGTGAATTTGCAAACGGCTAAAATGAGGCAACAAGCAAACTATAACACAAGAATGTTGAACAATTCTTAACAAAAGCGACATGACCCCAGAGAAAAATGTCATTTAAAACGTGTATGCACGTACAACATTAAAACCTTTAGTACTGTATGTCAGTGTGAGGAATTCAACTATGGAGGGAATCAAAGAATGTACTGATATGATCTCATTTAAGGAACTGTTTAACCTCAAAGTGTTTACAAAGAAGAACTAAGATAAACATTCTCAACTATATCATCACTCTTTATTTGTTCTTTTTTTAATGTGATTTATGGAGTATATTGTGAATCAAGTGAGAACTGAAAGTGAACAACAATGTTATTTCATGGAAAAGGGGTAGGATTAAATAAGTTCTGCTTCTTCCTACTCCTTTTGTGATTTGTCATGTTTGATATAAACCATGCTCTGTGGTGTATTCCCTGACCTGACCTCACCATCTGTGTATTCCCTGTCTTCACCATCTGTGTATTCCCTGACCTCACCATCTGTGTATTCCCTGACCTCACCATCTGTGTATTCCCTGACCTCACCACCTGTGTATTCCCTGACCTCACCATCTGTGTATTCCCTGACCTGACCTCACCATCTGTGTATTCCCTGACCTCACCATCTGTGTATTCCCTGACCTCACCATCTGTGTATTCCCTGACCTGACCTCACCATCTGTGTATTCCCTGACCTCACCATCTGTGTATTCCCTGACCTGACCTCACCATCTGTGTATTCCCTGACCTCACCACCTGTGTATTCCCTGACCTCACCATCTTTGTATTCCCTGACCTCACCACCTGTGTATTCCCTGACCTCACCATCTTTGTATTCCCTGACCTCACCATCTGTGTATTCCCTGACCTCACCATCTGTGTATTCCCTGACCTCACCATCTGTGTATTCCCTGACCTCACCATCTGTGTATTCCCTGACCTCACCATCTGTGTATTCCCTGACCTGACCTCACCATCTGTGTATTCCCTGACCTCACCACCTGTGTATTCCCTGACCTCACCATCTTTGTATTCCCTGACCTCACCACCTGTGTATTCCCTGACCTCACCATCTTTGTATTCCCTGACCTCACCATCTGTGTATTCCCTGACCTCACCATCTGTGTATTCCCTGACCTCACCATCTGTGTATTCCCTGACCTCACCATCTGTGTATTTCCTGACCTCACCATCTGTGTATTCTCTGACCTCACCATCTGTGTATTCTCTGTCCTCACCATCTGTGTATTCTCTGACCTCACCATCTGTGTATTCCCTGACCTCACCATCTTTGTATTCCCTGACCTCACCATCTGTGTATTCCCTGACCTCACCATCTTTGTATTCCCTGACCTCACCATCTGTGTATTCCCTGACCTCACCATCTGTGTATTCCCTGACCTCACCATCTGTGTATTCCCTGACCTCACCACCTGTGTATTCCCTGTCCTCACCATCTGTGTATTCCCTGTCCTCACCATCTGTGTATTCCCTGACCTCACCATCTGTGTATTCCCTGACCTCACCATCTTTGTATTCCCTGACCTCACCATCTGTGTATTCCCTGACCTCACCATCTTTGTATTCCCTGACCTCACCATCTGTGTATTCCCTGACCTCACCATCTTTGTATTCCCTGACCTCACCATCTGTGTATTCCCTGACCTCACCATCTGTGTATTCCCTGACCTCACCATCTGTGTATTCCCTGACCTCACCACCTGTGTATTCCCTGTCCTCACCATCTGTGTATTCCCTGTCCTCACCATCTGTGTATTCCCTGACCTCACCACCTGAAGGATGAAGTAGAAGAATGTTTGTGCTTGTAGGAACGTGGAGGCTGATGTTGCCCTGCGCAACTTGTCTGCCATCTACACCTACTGCCGCTCCAGAGGTTTGTTTGCCGGCATCTCTCTAGAGGGCTCCTACCTGATTGAACGCAAAGACACCAACCGCAAGTAGGACCGCAGAACAACCCCGGTCTAGTATTTGAGGTCTGATCAATCTGTTGGCTTGAGTGTGCAGGTTCTATGCCCGGAGCGTGCGAGCGTCTGGCATCCTGAACGGCGACGTGGAGCCGCCGCAGGAGTGCTACGACCTCTACCACATCTTAGACAGCTACACGGATGCTTATGTAGATGACTGGACTAGCAAAAATGCCCCCGTAAAGGTACACCACAGGGCATCCTTTTTCTCCTCAGTTGCTACACTCACTGTGACATATTTTATGAAGGCTATTGTTTAATTTGGTACAGCAGAGTGGTTATTTGTGATCAGTGGCATTGGCACTAGAAAAGAGGCGGTAAAGATGTCTGTCAGGTTTAAGCACCGAACTATCTATTAAACAGAACAAGAAGCAAGGTATCAGGCAGAGACGGAGTTCAACTTTGCATGGAGCTGCGCACTCAGCCACAGTCTCACCCTACGCTCTGAGGAACAGCCCACGCGCTCCCCTATTTATTCACTTTAGGACTTCCCTAGTTGCATCGCTGAGGCTGCGTCTAAAGGGAGGGGTCACACATTATGAAAGCAGCTCAGTACGCACAATACGTGATTATTCAGAACGGAAATGTGCTGGGGGCCTTGTGATTTGGCCCTGTCTCTGCTTTGTCTGCCTGCTGTTGCTACGACTTCTCTTCCTTGAGGTGCTGGTTCGTCCTTGGCTGTTAGCAGGCTGAAAGACAGCAAACATCTGCGGCGAGGCCACTCCTCACAGGCAGTGGAAGATAACAAGTTGTGTGTCCTTGCACAACACAGAAAAAGTACAGCTTGAGCACAATAGATAATAACTACAGCAACGGCCTTTAAGCAGAAGAGTTGTGTGATAACTTATATAGAATTATTCTAACTATAACCATGAAATGTCCTCGCTCCTAAATATTCCAAAGTCAACTTTATTCTAAGAAAAGTGAAGAGTTTGGGAACAACAGCAACTCAGCCACCAAGTGGTAGGCCAGGTAAAGTGACAGAGAGGTCAGCATAGTGCAAAGACTTTCTGCACAGTCACTTGCTACAGACTTCATGTGACCTTCCAATTAGCCCACGTGCAGTACGCAGAGAGCTTCATGGAATGGGTTTCCATGGCCGAGCGGCTGCATCTAAGCCATGCATCACCAAGTCCAATGCAAAGTGTGGGATGCAGTGGTGTAAAGGACATCACCACTGGACTCTAGAGCAGTGGAAACGCCTTCTCTGGACTGATGAATCACACTTTTCCATCTGGCAATCTGATGGACCAGTCTGGGTTTGGAGGTTGCCAGCACAACGCTACATTTCGGACTGCATTGTGCCGTGTGTGAAATTTGGTGGAGAAGGAATTATGGTGTGGGGTTGTTTTTCAGGAGTTAGTTCCAGTGAAAGGAACTTTGAATGCTCCAGGATACCAAAACATTTTGGAAAATTCCATGCTCCCAACCTTGTGTGAACAGTTTGGAGCGGGCCCCTTCCTCTTCCAACACCAGTGCACAAAGCAAGGTCCATAAAGACATGGATGACAGAGTCTGGTGTGGATGAACTTGACTGGCCTGCACAGAGTCCTGACCTGAACCCGATAGAACAACTTTGGGATGAATTAGAACAAAGACTGAGAGCCAGGCCTTCTCCTCCAACATCAGTGTGTGACCTCACCAATGGAAGAATGGTGGAAAATTGCTATAAACACACTCCGCAACCTTGTGGACAGCCTTCCCAGAAGAGTTGAAGTTGTAATAGCTGCAAAAGGTCATATTGAACCCTATGGGTTAGGAATGGGATGGCACTTCAACTTCATATGAGTCAAGGCAGGTGGCCAAATACTTTTGGCAATATAGTGTGATGTTTGTGTGTCTCAGTTGGAGGACGACTAATGTTGGTTGGTAGTTTAGTTTCAAGGTCAAAAATGATTTTCAAGGTAAAAAATTTTTTTTTTCAAGGTAAAAGAAATTTTACATTGAATTTTTTTTTTTCTAGGTCAAAAATGATTTTCAAGGTAAAAAAAAATTTTCAAGGTAAAATTTGTTTTTCAATTTAAAAAATGATTTTCAAGGTAAAAAAAAATTTTCAAGGTAAAATTTGTTTTTCAATTTAAAAAATGATTTTCAAGGTAATTTTTTTTTTTCAAGGTAAAAAATGATTTTTAAGGTAAAAAAAAAATTTCAAGGTAAAATTTGTTTTTCAATTTAAAAAATTATTTTCAAGGTAAACTTTTTTTTCAATGTAAAAATTGATTTTCAAGGTAAAAAATGATTTTCAATGGAAAAAAATAAATTTCTAGGTAAAAAAATTTATGGGTGAAAAATTGTTTTCAAGGTAAACATTTTTTTTCAAGGTAAAAAATTATTTTCAAGGTAAAAAATGATTTTCAAGGTAAAAAAAAATTTTAAGGTAAAAAATGATTTTCAAGGTAAAAAAAAATTTTCAAGGTAAATTTATTTTTTCAAGGTAAAAATGATTTTCAAGGTAAAAAATGATTTTCAAGGTAAAAAAAATTTTCAAGGTAAAATTTTTTTTTCAATGTAAAAAATGTTTTTCAAGGTAAAAAATGATTTTTATGGTAAAAAAAATTTTCAAGGTAAAAAAAATGTTTCAAGGTAAAAAATTTTTTTCAATTGCAAGCTCTACGACAACAGGTCTTAAGAACACATTAGAAAAATAAACATATTTTCAGCTTCAATGGACGGCAATAAAATAGAAAACCTTACCTTGGGTAACACTAGTACAATGAAATCTTCACTTTTAACAAGTTAGTTTAAAATACATTTCAGTTGTCCACATAGTTGCGGTTGTGACGCATGAACAATAAATGAAAATTGTAGTAAAAAGTGGCTGCATACCAGTCATGTACAGCCAGGTCAACAAGTATTGGAATAAAGAAGTATTTGAAAGCATACTAAACTGAATTATTCACAGCTTGCTCATCTTATTAGCAGCCACTGTTATGAATAAGAACACAGTCAGTGAAAATCTGCTCGCCACTGCTGCATAAATGTACTATTCTCATGTTCATGTACTCATTTGCTTGGGAGAACTACAATCTTTTTGCTATTTTTGTTTTCAGTCGTCACGTCCTCCAGCCAGACCTCCAGCTCCTTCCCAGCAGCGAGCAGCAACCAGCTTCCGAACACCAGCAAACCCTGGTATGGTAAGACAGAGGAAGCCCAGTGCAGCTGTACTTGTACTCTTGTACTACCGTTATATACTGTAGATCAGGGCTGTCCATATATATATATATATATATATATATATATATATATATATATATATATATATATATATATATATATATATATATATATATATATATGTATATATGTATATGTATATATATATATATATATATATATATATGTATGTATATATAGCTCCTCGGTGGCAAGGCCCCAGGGGTAGATGAGATCCGCCCGGAGTTCCTTAAGGCTCTGGATGCTGTGGGGCTGTCTTGGTTGACAAGACTCTGCAGCATCGCGTGGACATCGGGGGCGGTACCTCTGGATTGGCAGACCGGGGTGGTGGTTCCTCTCTTTAAGAAGGGGAACCGGAGGGTGTGTTCCAACTATCGTGGGATCACACTCCTCAGCCTTCCCGGTAAGGTCTATTCAGGTGTACTGGAGAGGAGGCTACGCCGGATAGTCGAACCTCGGATTCAGGAGGAACAGTGTGGTTTTCGTCCTGGTCGTGGAACTGTGGACCAGCTCTATACTCTCGGCGGGGTCCTTGAGGGTGCATGGGAGTTTGCCCAACCAGTCTACATGTGCTTTGTGGACTTGGAGAAGGCATTTGACCGTGTACCCCGGGAAGTCCTGTGGGGAGTGCTCAGAGAGTATGGGGTATCGGACTGTCTGATTGTGGCGGTCCGCTCCCTGTATGATCAGTGTCAGAGCTTGGTCCGCATTGCCGGCAGTAAGTCGGACACGTTTCCAGTGAGTGTTGGACTCCGCCAAGGCTGCCCTTTGTCACCCATTCTGTTCATAACCTTTATGGACAGAATTTCTAGGCGCAGTCAGGGCGTTGAGGGGATCTGGTTTGGTGGCTGCAGGATTAGGTCTCTGCTATTTGCAGATGATGTGGTCCTGATGGCTTCCTCCGGCCAAGATCTTCAGCTCTCACTGGATCGGTTCGTAGCCGAGTGTGAAGCGACTGGGATGAGAATCAGCACCTCCAAGTCCGAGTCCATGGTTCTCTCCCGGAAAAGGGTGGAGTGCCATCTCCGGGTTGGGGAGGAGATCTTGCCCCAAGTGGAGAAGTTCAAGTACCTCGGAGTCTTGTTCACGAGTGGGGGAAGAGTGGATCGTGAGATGGACAGGCGTATCGGTGCGGCATCTTCAGTAATGCGGACGCTGTATCGATCCGTTGTGGTGAAGAAGGAGCTGAGCCGGAAGGCAAAGCTCTCGATTTACCGGTCGATCTACGTTCCCATCCTCACCTATGGTCATGAGCTTTGGGTCATGACCGAAAGGACAAGATCACGGGTACAAGCGGCCGAAATGAGTTTCCTCCGCCGAGTGGCGGGTCTCTCCCTTAGAGATAGGGTGAGAAGCTCTGTCATTCGGGGGGAGATCAAAGTAAAGCCGCTGCTCCTCCACATGGAGAGGAGCCAGATGAGGTGGTTCGGGCATCTGGTCAGGATGCCACCCGAACGCCTCCCTAGGAAGGTGTTTCGGGCACGTCCGACCGGTAGGAGGCCACGGGGAAGACCCAGGACACGCTGGGAAGACTATCTCTCCCGGCTAGCCTGGGAACGCCTCGGGATCCCCCGGGAGGAGCTGGACAAAGTGGCTGGGGAGAGGGAAGTCTGGGCTTCCCTGCTTAGGCTGCTGCCCCCGCGACCCGACCTTGGATAAGCGGAAGAAGATGGATGGATGGATGGATATATATATATATATATATATAATTGCTACTTTAATGCAGTCGGTTTTGGGCTCCCAGCCAGAAGTTTGCTGTATATGCTTAATGGCAAGCATATATATATATTATGTATGTATGTATGTATGTATGTATGTATGTATGTATGTATATGCTTAATAGCAAGCATATAGACACAAAGTTAGGTCCTAAACATGACAACTTTGTCTTTGCCATCAGCTCTAACTTCTGCTTTGTGTGCACTTGCAGCAAATAAAAAATCTCTCTACCCGAGTGTGTCCATCTACAAGTCTGAAACCTCAGGTGTGTTTACATTCTTTTGGACTTCTAGCACCTACTTGTGGAAGCTCTTCTACATCTTTTGTTCTGTAAAAATATTGAATACATGACATTTGACTTTACTGTTGGTTGTGTTTGTCTTAGCAGAAAGAGGAGCAGCTGCGCCAGGGGGCGGAGCCAGTGGAACCCTGGTGGTCACAGCAGTCCACCCGTTTACGGGTCAGAATCCTGGTGACCTGACCTTTGTACCCGGTGACCGCATCTCTGTAATTACCAAAACCGAGTCCCAGTACGACTGGTGGGAGGGGCAATTGGCTGATGGGCAGGTGGGAATATTTCCTGCCAACTTTGTGACATATTGACCACCTGCACGTCTTCAAATGTCACACCTTATGTTTGCAATAATGAATTAATCACAGTTCATGTTTTTAAACTGAAATGCGTGCTTTAAAATACAAATAAAATATGTTGTATCAAAATGTAGAAGTCCATATGTTCCTGTATGTGCCTTCAGTGGAGAAAGGATACCTCTGATAGTCAAGTCTTACATTTCATCCCCTCCATTTAAAAAGTCATTTCAAGTTTGCATCATCAGACTTTGAATACGCAATAAGATTAAGATCCAATTAGTTCAGGGTAGCAATACAATTATAGCCTTTTGAATTGGCAAGGAGGAGAATAAAAGAAGATTCTCATCAAACAACCAACAAATTCGAATTGCTCTGTTGAAGTGGAGGCACAGCAGCAAAGTTGTTAAGGCACACCTGTGCAATAATCCTGCTGTTTCATCAGCATCTTCATTTGCCACACCTTTGATTGATTCATTGAAACTTTTATTAGTAGATTGTACAGTACAGTACATATTCCCTACACTAAATGGTAACACCACAATAAGTTTTTACACTTGTTTAAGTCGAAGTCCACACATCTGAATATCTCTTATTCCATACAAGAACATGTTACTAAGTACTTGTTGCACACATGTTACCAAGTACTTGTTACACTCATGTTACTAAGTACTTGTTACACACGTTACCAAGTACTTGTTACACACATGTTACCAAGTACTT
Source organism: Nerophis lumbriciformis (assembly GCF_033978685.3). Classification (NCBI taxonomy): domain Eukaryota; kingdom Metazoa; phylum Chordata; class Actinopteri; order Syngnathiformes; family Syngnathidae; genus Nerophis; species Nerophis lumbriciformis. Next base: position 36,305,256 of record NC_084575.2, read on the forward strand.
GTTACACACATGTTACTAAGTACTTGTTACACACATGTTACTAAGTACTTGTTACACACGTTACCAAGTACTTGTTACACACATGTTACCAAGTACTTGTTACACACATGTTACTAAGTACTTGTTACACTCATGTTACCAAGTACTTGTTACACTCATGTTACCAAGTACTTGTTACACTCATGTTACCAAGTACTTGTTACACACGTTACCAAGTACTTGTTACACTCATGTTACTAAGTACTTGTTACACACATGTTACTAAGTACTTGTTACACGCATGTTACTAAGTACTTGTTACACACGTTACCAAGTACTTGTTACACTCACGTTACCAAGTACTTGTTACACACGTTACTAAGTACTTGTTACACACGTTACCAAGTACTTGTTACACTCATGTTACCAAGTACTTGTTACACACATGTTACTAAGTACTTGTTACACACATGTTACTAAGTACTTGTTACACACGTTACCAAGTACTTGTTACACACGTTACCAAGTACTTGTTACACACGTTACCAAGTACTTGTTACACTCATGTTACCAAGTACTTGTTACACACATGTTACTAAGTACTTGTTACACACATGTTACTAAGTACTTGTTACACATGTTACCAAGTACTTGTTACACACATCTGAATATCAATTCACAATGAACACACGCTTGAAGACAATTTGACCTTATTTGTCCAAAATCTCCTGAATGACCTTTGAAGTAGCAACAAAAGTGTTTGCCATTTACAAACCCATAAAGATCCAGTACATGTAGAACATTTAGATCCAGTACAAGTAGAACATTTAGATCCAGTACATGTAGAACATTTAGATCCAGTACATGTAGAACATTTAGATCCAGTACAAGTAGAACATTTAGATCCAGTACATGTAGAACATTTAGATCCAGTACATGTAGAACATTTAGATCCAGTACATGTACAACATTTAGATCCAGTACAAGTAGAACATTTAGATCCAGTACATGTAGAACATTTAGATCCAGTACATGTAGAACATTTAGATCCAGTACAAGTAGAACATTTAGATCCAGTACATGTAGAACATTTAGATCCAGTACATGTAGAACATTTAGATCCAGTACAAGTAGAACATTTAGATCCAGTACATGTAGAACATTTAGATCCAGTACATGTAGAACATTTAGATCCAGTACATGTACAACATTTAGATCCAGTACAAGTAGAACATTTAGATCCAGTACATGTAGAACATTTAGATCCAGTACATGTAGAACATTTAGATCCAGTACAAGTAGAACATTTAGATCCAGTACATGTAGAACATTTAGATCCAGTACATGTAGAACATTTAGATCCAGTACATGTAGAACATTTAGATCCAGTACAAGTAGAACATTTAGATCCAGTACATGTAGAACATTTAGATCCAGTACATGTAGAACATTTAGATCCAGTACATGTAGAACATTTAGATCCAGTACATGTAGAACATTTAGATCCAGTACATGTAGAACATTTAGATCCAGTACATGTAGAACATTTAGATCCAGTACATGTAGAACATTTAGATCCAGTACATGTAGAACATTTAGATCCAGTACATGTAGAACATTTAGATCCAGTACATGTAGAACATTTAGATCCAGTACATGTAGAACACGGGGAATATTCATCCTATGTAGTGAACACATGTCACCTATGTCACTAAATGTTAGCAGAACTGCTTTGCTCGCAAGATGGCTGAAAGGATGACTATTTGTTCTTTCCTCAAAGTAAGCAAATGCTTCCTGAAATGGAAAAGCCACACATGAGACACAAACACTGCCATCATTTACCTACACAACATTTGGTGCACTTTTTATTTGGAAGATTTACCTACCAAAGCTACGACTTCACTCAAACACACAACTTTATTTGTCTTGGCCCTCATCTAACTCTGACTTCATCTTCATCTAACTCTGACTTCATCTTCATCTAACTCTGACTTCATCTTCATCTAACTCTGACTTCATCTTCATCTAACTCTGACTTCATCTTCATCTAACTCTGACTTCATCTTCATCTAACTCTGACTTCTTCATCTTCATCTAACTCTGACTTCTTCATCTTCATCTAATTCTGACTTCTTCATCTTCATCTAACTCTGACTTCTTCATCTTCATCTAACTCTGACTTCATCTTCATCTAACTCTGACTTCTTCATCTTCATCTAACTCTGACTTCATCTTCATCTAACTCTGACTTCATCTTCATCTAACTCTGACTTCTTCATCTTCATCTAACTCTGACTTCATCTTCATCTAACTCTGACTTCATCTTCATCTAACTCTGACTTCATCTTCATCTAACTCTGACTTCATCTTCATCTAACTCTGACTTCATCTTCATCTAACTCTGACTTCATCTTCATCTAACTCTGACTTCATCTTCATCTAACTCTGACTTCATCTTCATCTAACTCTGACTTCTTCATCTTCATCTAACTCTGACTTCTTCATCTTCATCTAATTCTGACTTCTTCATCTTCATCTAACTCTGACTTCTTCATCTTCATCTAACTCTGACTTCATCTTCATCTAACTCTGACTTCTTCATCTTCATCTAACTCTGACTTCATCTTCATCTAACTCTGACTTCATCTTCATCTAACTCTGACTTCTTCATCTTCATCTAACTCTGACTTCATCTTCATCTAACTCTGACTTCATCTTCATCTAACTCTGACTTCATCTTCATCTAACTCTGACTTCATCTTCATCTAACTCTGACTTCATCTTCATCTAACTCTGACTTCATCTTCATCTAACTCTGACTTCATCTTCATCTAACTCTGACTTCATCTTCATCTAACTCTGACTTCTTCATCTTCATCTAACTCTGACTTCTTCATCTTCATCTAATTCTGACTTCTTCATCTTCATCTAACTCTGACTTCTTCATCTTCATCTAACTCTGACTTCATCTTCATCTAACTCTGACTTCTTCATCTTCATCTAACTCTGACTTCATCTTCATCTAACTCTGACTTCATCTTCATCTAACTCTGACTTCATCTTCATCTAACTCTGACTTCATCTTCATCTAACTCTGACTTCATCTTCATCTAACTCTGACTTCATCTTCATCTAACTCTGACTTCTTCATCTTCATCTAACTCTGACTTCTTCATCTTCATCTAATTCTGACTTCTTCATCTTCATCTAACTCTGACTTCTTCATCTTCATCTAACTCTGACTTCATCTTCATCTAACTCTGACTTCTTCATCTTCATCTAACTCTGACTTCATCTTCATCTAACTCTGACTTCATCTTCATCTAACTCTGACTTCATCTTCATCTAACTCTGACTTCATCTTCATCTAACTCTGACTTCTTCATCTTCATCTAACTCTGACTTCTTCATCTTCATCTAATTCTGACTTCTTCATCTTCATCTAACTCTGACTTCTTCATCTTCATCAAACTCTGTCTTCATCTTCATCTAACTCTGACTTCTTCATCTTCATCTAACTCTGACTTCTTCATCTTCATCTAATTCTGACTTCTTCATCTTCATCTAACTCTGACTTCTTCATCTTCATCAAACTCTGTCTTCATCTTCATCTAACTCTGACTTCTTCATCTTCATCTAACTCTGACTTCTTCATCTTCATCTAACTCTGACTTCTTGGCAGTCTGACCCCTGTGCAAAGTTGCAAACACACCACTGATGCCACACTGACCCCTAGTGGTGTCCTCTCAGAACTGCGTTGTCAAATTATTTTTTCCACCAGGCTACACTCACCTGTCTTGACTCACCTGCCTTGACTCACATATGAAGTTGAAGTGCCATCCCATTCCTAACCCATAGGGTTCAATATGACCTTTTGCATCTATTACAGCTTCAACTCTTCTGGGAAGGCTGTCCACAAGGTTGCAGAGTGTCTTTATAGCAACTTTCCACCATTCTTCCATTGGTGAGGTCACACACTGATGTTGGTGGAGAAGGCCTGGCTCTCAGTCTCCGTTCTAATTCATCCCAAAGGTGTTCTATTGGGTTCAGGTCAGGACTCTGTGCAGGCCGGTCAAGTTCATCCACACCAGACTTTATGGACCTTGCTTTGTGCACAGTCATGTTGGAAGAAGAAGGGGTCTGCTCCAAACTGTTCACACAAGGTTGGGAGCATGGAATTGTCCAAAATGTTTTGGTATCCTGGAGCGTTTATAGTTCATTTCACTGGAACTAAGGGGCCAAGCCCAACTCCTGGAAAAACAACCCCACACCATAATTCCTCCTCCACCAAATGTCACACTGGGCACATTGCAGTCCAAAATGTAGCGTTCTCCTGGCAACCTCCAAACCCAGACTGGTCCATCAGATTTCCAGATGAAAAAGCGTGATTCATCACTCCAGAGAAGGCATCTCCACTGCTCTAGAGTCCAGTGGTGATGTCCTTTACACCACTGCATCCCATGCTTTGCATTGGACTTGGTGATGTATGGCTTAGATGCAGCTGCTCGGCCATGGAAACCCATTCCATGCAACTCTCTGCGTACTGTACGTGGGCTAATTGGAAGGTGACATGAAGTCTGTAGCAAGTGACTGTGCAGAAAGTCTTTGCACTATGCTGACCTCTCTGTCACTTTACCACTTGGTGGCTGAGTTGCTGTTGTTCCCAAACTCTTCAATTTTCTTAGAATAAAGTTGACTTTGGAATATTTAGGAGCGAGGACATTTCACGACTGGATTTGTTGCACAGGTGGCATCCTGTGACAGTTCCACGCTGGAAATCACTGAGAGCGGCCCATTCTTTCACAAGAAACAGTCTCCATGCCTAAGTGCTTGTTTTGATACACCTGTGATTAGTGATTAGGACACCTGATTCTCATCATTTGGATGGCTGGCCGAATACTTTTGGCAATATAGTGTAGTGTATATAGTCCTCTGACAAAAATGACCTCCCCACAGGCCATCCATGTTGGTGTCTTTATAAATAGATTTAATTGGTTCTGATTCAGGACATTATACAAAAAATTGGTCACATTGATAAGAAAAAGCTGCAGTCTCTTCCTTGTTGTGCAGTCAAATACTCCACTTGCTTTTGCATCTTCCTGAAAAGACAGAAATGGAGATGCTTCATATTCGGACAACTCTACTATTGTGTTTGTCGCCATCTTTCTGTTGCAAATGGCATGACAGAGTGATCTGCATTCGCTCACAATGTTGTTTTGAAATCATGGGGGGGGTTGCTTCATTTCCAGATTCAACCATGACTTTCTCACCTTGTTATTTAGGTGGCACAACGCCGAGCGGGTTTTCAGGTGGCTTGCGACAGTCCTCAAGCGAGTCAGGAAGCGGCGTACCACTAGTCTCAGGCAGGAGAAGACACAAGCCACACCCCAGGATGGGACCGCTGCTGTAGAGGAGCATGGCAGCCAAGGAGATGGCTCCATTGGGACTGGAAGGCAGGAGCGTGCTGACCAGACAGCCCAGTCGGAAACACAAGTTGACCAGCGACACACAACGCTGTCTGCCAGTAGAGAGATACATTACACCAATATTGAATCAGGCTGGCGCTATCAATCAATCATCAGTCATGACGCCACCTCACAACCGTGGGGAACAGCTCGATGCTGTACAGAGCCAAGATGAAGATGGTGGCCAGGATGCAGAATTTGCCGATTAGCGCAAAACTCATCACCAGCGTGGCGTCACCTGCAGAAGAAACACCTGATCAAAAAGTCATCATTACCTATTTAAGACATGTTGAAATGCTTCATCAGAAGCATGTTGGCCTGACAAACAATCCTGGGTGATGGTAGAAAGCTCACATTGGTATCTGGACAGCATCAGGGACAGCAGGCAGGAAGTGCCACTGAGGAACAGAGTCAGCATGCTCATTGGTCGCCGTCCCAGTCGCACCAGAGGGATGAGCAGGCATGGGGTCTCTGATAGACCCGAGAAGAACTGGGCACAGTAGATGCTCACGCCAAAGGAGCCGATGTTCATACAAATGCCAAAGTACGTCAGCGCAGAGGCAGCACTGACCAATGGAAACAGTTGAACACAATATGGACCAATGAGAAAGCTGCAGTGTTACGTCACTACCAGACTGCCCAGACACACCTTCTCCTCATTCAATGCCTTTACTTTATTTTCATGACTAACATTGTAGATTGTCACATCAAAACTATGAATAAACACAGGACGCCTCTTCCTCCTATCCAGGAGATGGCAAAAAGCCGCTGCCTGACCAGGGCTCAGAAAATCTGCAGAGACTCCTCCCACCCCCACCAAGGACTGTTTCCACTGCTGGACTCTAGAAAGAAGTTCCACACGCTCCGTAGCAGAACCTCCAGATTGTGTAACAGCTTCTTCCCTCAGGCTGTAAGACTCTTGAACGCATCATAATAATCCCCTCAATTCCCCCAAAAATGTATTAACTGTCTGGAATATAAAGACAATATAACATACATCCATAAACCTGCAACATATTTATCTGTACAGTCATCTATCTTCTTTCGTAAATGCAAACACTCTGCACCTTCTTGCTCTTTTATCCTGCACTCCAACCAGATAATTCCTTCTTATCTGTACTGTAAAGTTCACATTTGAATGTCAAAAAGGAAGTCAAAGTCTAATTTGGAGTTAGTTATGTACTTAACAAAAAAAGGTGAAATAACTGAAAACATGTTTTATATTCTATCCCATTTTCTACCGCTTATTCCCTTCAGGGTAGCGGGGGGGCACTGGAGCCTATCTCAGCTAGTTTCTTCAAAATAGCCACCTTTTGTTCTGATTACTGCTTTGCCCACTCTTGGCATTCTCTCCATGAGCTTCAAGCACACCTGTGAAGTGAACACCATTTCAGGTGACTACCTCTTGAAGCTCATGGAGAGAATGCCAAGAGTGTGCAAAGCAGTGATCAGAGCAAAGGGTGGCTATTTTGAAGACACTAGAATATAAAACATGTTTTTGTTAAGTACATAAGTCCACATGTGTTCATTGATAGTTTGATGTGACAATCTACAATGTAAATAGTCATGAAGATAAAGACTGAATGAGGAGAAACATAAAGGACTAATATTTAGCTCTCAAATAAGTCATTAACAGTCAATTTGCCAGTGAGGCAATCATGTGTAGCAAAAGAAAGAGGAAGTGTGAGAAGAAGAGGAATGACCTGAGGTAGCTCATGATGCAGAGTCGCAGCAGAACCGTGGGGTGTTTGAGGAGGTTGAGGTCACATGTGAGGTCACCGTGTCCAGGGGGAAGATCTTTTGAAGCCTCTGCAGCTTTCTGCTGCTGCAACCAGTCTGAGCCCAAAAGCTGCTCACACACGCAAACATTATTAAAACAGCAGGAAGTTTCTGGACTTTACTTTGGCACTAGATCAGGGTAGTCCAAAGTGCGGCCCGGGCGACATGAAGCTGGATTTGTATTGGCCCACGACACATTCTAAAGCAGGGGTCCCCAAACTAAGGCCCGCGGGCCAGATACAGCCCGCTAGTGTCAAAATCCAGTCTGCGGGAAGTCCCAGGTAAAAAAAAAAAAAAAAAGAATGTACATTTTTTGATTATTATTTCTTAAAATCTGTGCTTTGTAATCCATTTTCTACTGCTTGTTACTCTCAGAGTCTCCTAGCCGCTCGTGCAAGTCATGTTGTCTAAAAATGCATTTTCCAATCGATAAAGTGACATCGTGCTTGTCAGTGGCAGGCGAAGAATACATACCGATATATATATATATATATATATATATATATATATATATATATATATATATATATATATATATATATATATATATATATATATGTCTTAATAAGGTTATCCAAAAAATAGTGCTCGATACCGTAGTAGAGCGCAATATATGTATGTGTGGGGAAAAAAATCACAAGACTATTTCATCTCTACAGGCCTGTTTCATGAGGGGGGTACCCTCAATCGTCAGGAGATTTTAATGGGAGCATTCGCATACCATGGTTTATATAGGGCACAGAGTGGGTGGGTACAGGCTGGCCTAGGGGCGTGGTGATTGGCTCATGTGTTACCTAGGAGGTGTTTCCGTCTATGGCGGCATGTTGTTACAATTTCGCTGCGCTTGTTGAGGGATGACAGGTCTGGACGGTAAATAATAAACAGTTTCTCTTTCAAGCATAGGTTGCATCTTTTATTACCACTATTGTAAGGTGTGCTGGATGCAAGAATTTGCCATGTTATTGAATATTCAACATTATTGTCTTTGAGGTCCCAAATGTGTTTGCTGAGTTCTGTGGTATTTCGCAGGTTTTTGTTCCTGAAAGAAGCCTTGTGGTTGTTCCATCTGGTTTTGAATTCACCCTCGGTTAATCCTACATATGTGTCGGATGTGTTAATGTCCTTGCGTATTACCTTAGATTGGTAGACAACTGATGTTTGTAAGCACCCCCCGTTGAGAGGGCAATCAGGTTTCTTTCGACCAAAAAGCCCTTGATGAAAGCAGATACAATTTCACCCTCACCTATGAACCCACGCCAGGAAACCAGCCAAAAAAGAACAGAAAACGAAGCGGCATCATCTGGTACAACCCCCCATACAGCAAAAACGTCTCAACGAACATTGGACACAAATTCCTCAATCTGATTGACAAACACTTTCCCAAAGACAACAACCTAAGAAAAGTATTCAACAAGAACAACATCAAATTGAGCTACAGCTGCATGAACAATATACGACAAATCATCTCAAACCACAACAAAACAATTGCAAATGAGCCGTCGACCCCCAGTCAGAACGACTCCAAAACCAACAAAGCATGTAACTGTCGAAAGAAACCTGATTGCCCTCTCAACGGGGGGTGCTTACAAACATCAGTTGTCTACCAATCTAAGGTAATACGCAAGGACATTAACACATCCGACACATATGTAGATTAACCGAGGGAGAATTCAAAACCAGATGGAACAATCACAAGGCTTCTTTCAGGAACAAAAACCTGCGAAATACCACAGAACTCAGCAAACACATTTGGGACCTCAAAGACAATAATGTTGAATATTCAATAACATGGCAAATTCTTGCATCCAGCACACCTTACAATAGTGGTAATAAAAGATGCAACCTATGCTTGAAAGAGAAACTGTTTATTATTTACCGTCCAGACCTGTCATCCCTCAACAAGCGCAGCGAAATTGTAACAACATGCCGCCATAGACGGAAACACCTCCTAGGTAACACATGAGCCAATCACCACGCCCCTAGGCCAGCCTGTACCCACCCACTCTGTGCCCTATACAAACCATGGTATGCGAATGCTCCCATTAAAATCTCCTGACGATTGAGGGTACCCCCCCTCATGAAACAGGCCTGTAGAGATGAAATAGTCTTGTGATTTTTTTCCCCACACATACATATATATATATATATCAGTGACGTGCAGTCACTAGAGGCAGGTGAGGCAGGGCCTCACCTGTCATCATGGAAAGAAAAAAAAAATGTAAAAAGAAAAAAAAATTTTTAAATTGTTATATGTATCCAGTGATTATACTATAAAGTTATTTTCCATTTAACTTCACCAGTTTTAGATTATTTTTATTCAAAATCGCTGAATTTTCACATTTGCCGTTCAAATACTGAGAAGAGACGGTGCGGTGAACAGCAGCCAGTTGAGGCACGTCACTCAGTGCCTCAACATGGATTGCGCAATGACTGGGCTAACTGCTGGCCTGCTGTGCAGTGAGACCGTATTGCTATATGAATTATATTATACATTTCCATAGTTTAGTTAGCTGAGGTATATAATGTACAGTGTATTTTGTCAACAACTGTATGTGTGTAAAGTATTTCTTGTGCTGAGCGATCATAAAACGGCTGCAAAAGACGCACTGGCTGAGGCTCGCCTCCTGCACCCCCGCTGTTATGCCCGTTTGATTGTGGACTATTACTGACACCTTGTGGCGATGGGAAATGTTGCGCGTCATTAGTTTGGGCACTTCCGGTTTACGATCTTAGTCCAGTTTATGAGACAATGAGAGTCACACAAGTTGTGTTAGCTCTTACAAGCCGTGGAAAATATAAGTGGGTAAGTAAACTGTTTGACTTGTTTATGTGGCTCAATATGAAGGTGGAAAGTGGCTAAATTTGATAGTAAGATGTGTATTGAAAAAACGATTTTTGTGCACTAATTTAATGGATGTTTGAGGACTTAAAATGGCTGCCGGTCGCATATTTCCACCATAGAAGTAGTTTCAACGCTCAGCAGTATTTGTTTGGTGATAATGCTGTATATTTGTGTAAAGCTAATGTTTACATATTGTGTATTACATTTCAGTATGTTGGTTGAATCATATAGCTTATACATTTGTCATTGTGTGTATTTCAGTTTTACAAATATCCATCCATTTTCTACCGCTTATTCCCTGCAGACTGCAGGTGTACCTAATTCACAACTCTTCCAACACGAACATTATTGTTTTTGCACTTTTTGGCTTCTTATTAAATAACTTTTGTAACCTATTTTCATGGGCTTTCCTCTTTGTGATGTTAAGTTCCTGTTATGCGCTGTTATACAGTATATGCCTTGAGCTCTTATTTTGAAGGCGCTAAGAGCGGAAGTGATGTCACGTTGCGGAGGTTTTTGAAAGAAGGTAAATAAAGTGGTCCTCGTGTAAACTGGAGCCTCCATATTTGTTATTTTGTAGTTTCATACAGTATAGGCCACATTTATAAACCCTCGGTTACACTTTTTTAAATAGATTCAATCTTGCACGTGGAAAGTTGAAGTGAGGGCTTTAGTTGCGGCGCATGGACTTCATTTATAAGTAAAGGTAAGACCATAATAACGTTTTTTTTATTAAATGTGCTTTTTTGTGTGCTACAGTTTGTATGTGTAAAGTTAAAGTTAAGTTAAAGTAGCAATGATTGTCACACACACACTAGGTGTAATGAAATTTGTCCTCTGCATTTGACCCATCCCCTTGATCACCCCCTGGGAGGTGAGGGGAGCAGTGGGCAGCAGCGGCGCCGCGCCTGGGAATCATTTTTGGTGATTTAACCCCCAATTCCAAGCCTTGATGCTGAGTGCCAAGCAGGGAAGAATGCTGGTATGAGCTTTTAAACATAACCCGTTAACTGCTGCCAATCAAATGGTGAATAAGATACTCTTTAGGGTTCATATGTTTGTAAATCTGACTGTGATGAAGTCAGTGCCTCACCAGCCATCAACCTCACCGCACGTCACTGATATATACATATATATATATATATATATATATGTCTTAATAAGGTTATCCAAAAAATAGTGCTCGATACCGTAGTAGAGCGCAATATATGTATGTGTGGGGAAAAAAAAAAACATCACACCTTACTGGACAGAAGCATCACCAAATCATACAAAAAAGCACAACCCAACACCTTACAGAACATCCACCTGGAAAATAAAAGGATCGCGGCTGAACTGGACATTGAGGACAGGGTGGACGCCACAGCCAACAAGGAAGCCTTCATCACATTGAAGGATCACAAACCCAACTTCGCAAATAACCCAACATGCCGACTAATAAACCCAACTAAATCTGAAATAGGAAAAATCAGGAAAAGAATCCTGGACAGAGTCAACACAAAAATCAAGGACAAAACACCACTCAACCAATGGAGAAATACAGCAGCAGTAATCAAATGGTTCAACAACATCCAAGACAAACAATAGCACAACTTTATCTCCTTTGATATCGAAGAATTTTACCCTTCCATCACGCAAGACCTACTGACTCAAGCACTAGACTTCGCCTCAGACTACGACTCAATCACAGGCAACGAAAGAAACATCATCATCCACGCAAAAAACTCCATTCTCATCCACAACAGTACACCATGGCAAAAAAAGAACAATGCAACATTTGACGTCACTATGGGAAGTTTTGACGGAGCAGAAACGTGTGAACTCGTTGGGAGTTTCCTCCTCTCCCAGCTCGCTAGCCTCAATCTGAACCTTGGTATTTACCGTGATGACGGACTGGCAGTGTGTCGCGCCTCGCCAAGGAGCAGCGAGAATACCAAGAAGCGCATATGCCAAATTTTCAAAGAGAACGGCCTACGGATCACGATTGAAGCCAACAAGCAAACCGTCAACTTTCTTGACGTCACTTTCAACCTGAGAAATCACAGCTACCAACCATTCACGAAACCCAACACAACACTCCAATACGTGCACCATGACAGCAACCACCCACCCACCACCACGAAAAGAATACCTACCGGAATTAATAAAAGGCTATCGATGCTGTCATCTAGCAAAGCTGAATTTGACCAAGCAACCCCCCCGTACCAAAAAGCCCTTGATGAAAGCGGATACAATTTCACCCTCACCTATGAACCCACGCCTGGAAACCAGCCAAAAAAGAACAGAAAACGAAACGACATATCTGGTACAACCCCCCATACAGCAAAAACGTCTCAACTAACATTGGACACAAATTCCTCAATCTGATTGACAAACACTTTCCCAAAGACAACACCCTAAGAAAAGTATTCAACAAGAACAACATTAAATTGAGCTACAGCTGTATGAACAATATACGACAAATTATCTCAAACCACAACAAAACAATTGCAAATGAGCCGTCAGCCCCCGGACAGAGCGACTCCAAAACCAACAAAGGCTGCAACTGTCGAAAGAAACCTTATTGCCCTCTCAACGGGGGGTGCTTACAAACATCAGTTGTCTACCAATCTAAGGTAACACGCAAGGACATTAACACATCCGACACATATGTAGGATTAACCGAGGGAGAATTCAAAACCAGATGGAACAATCACAAGGCTTCTTTCAGGAACCAAAACCTGCGGAATACCACAGAACTCAGCAAACACATTTGGGACCTCAAAGACAATAATGTTGAATATTCAATAACATGGCAAATTCTTGCATCCAGCACACCTTACAATAGTGGTAATAAAAGATGCAACCTATGCTTGAAAGAGAAACTGTTTATTATTTACCGTCCAGACCTGTCATCCCTCAACAAGCGCAGCGAAATTGTAACAGCATGCCGCCATAGACGGAAACACCTCCTAGGTAACACATGAGCCAATCACCACGCCCCTACACCAGCCTGTACCCACCCACTCTGTGCCCTATATAAACCATGGTATGTGAATGCTCCCATTAAAATCTCCTGATGATTGAGGGAACCCCCCCTCATGAAACAGGCCTGTAGAGATGAAATAGTCTTGTGATTTTTTTTCCCACACATACATATATATATATATATATATGTATATATATATATATATATATATATATATATATATATATATATATATATATATATATATATATATATATATATATAGGGCAGCACGGTGGAAGAGGGGTTAGTGCGTCTGCCTCACAATACGAAGGTCCTGAGTAGTCTTGGGTTCAATCCTGGGCTTGGGATCTTTCTGTGTGGAGTTTGCATGTTCTCCCCGTGACTGCGTGGGTTCCCTCCGGGTACTCCGGCTTCCTCCCACCTCCAGAGACATGCACCTGGGGATAGGTTGATTGGCAACACTAAATGGTCCCTAGTGTGTGAATGTTGTCTGTCTATCTGTGTTGGCCCTGTGATGAGGTGGCGACTTGTCCAGGGTGTACACCGCCTTCCGCCCGATTGTAGCTGAGATAGGCTCCAGCGCCCCGTGACTCCAAAGGGAATAAGCGGTAGAAAATGGATGGATGGATGGATATATATACATATATATACATATATATATGTATTTCATTTTTGTATTTTGTGTGTGTGTGTGTGTGTGTGTGTGTGTGTGTGTGTGTGTGTGTGTGTGTGTATCTACCAAGTCCACGCACTGCTTGTCTGCCACACCTTTGCTACGGTAATGGTCAAGAAGACTTATTCTCTTCATTAACATCAACCAGCTTGGAGACTCTGGAATTGAACTGCAAGGACAAACAGAAAGAAAGGTTGTTGACACCTGAGGAGGGAAAGCTCCTAATCCAAGTGATGAAGAGGAAGAGCCAGGTGGAGGAAGGAGTTACAGCACACACTAGTAGAGTGGCAGGCAAATGAGCTGTGGAAGAGCCAGGGACAGGTGAAGCTTGGTCCAGGTGGGGCTGAGCCATGCGAGCAGAGGTCCGACCATAGTCCCAAGACTGAAGCAGAAGCCTAAAAAGGCTGGGGGCCACAGGCGGGCGGAGGGCCCCGTCCATTCCACAGCTGTAATGTACAAGCAGGAGGAAGTGATGTCTGATCCATTAGGAGATGATACATTGTGTCATCAACTGCTACACACAAGTGTCATCAACTGCTACACATAAGAAAATAGAGAAGTTAGCTTCTAAGTCAGCATGTCAAAGTGATTTTAGATCAGGGGCCACATGGAGAAAAATCTACTGCCGGGAGGGCCGGCACGATAAATTCAAAATAAAGACAACTTCCGATTGTTTTCTTTGTTAAAAAATAGAACAATTACAAAGACTTGTTGTGGTTAATAGTATATATACTTTATTTGTTATTGATATTTTCTGAATAAATGATGTGATCATGTTCATCAGTCAACTCATTGGTGTTCATTTTCAATCCATCAAGATAAAAAGAATAATATCAAAATCAAATTGCAGGCTGTTATTTATGTAGTTTGATCATTTTCCTCCACTGATGTACTAACATGTGCTTTATATTCTACATAGATACAAATAATGGCTATTGCGACATCTAGTGGACACATTTAGAACAGCTGTTTCTTTCATTCAAACATTTCAGGTTCATTTTTATACTGAGCAATCTCATCCCGTGGGCCAGATAAGACCTGTTCGTGGGCCTGATCCGGCCCTCGGGCCGTACGTTTGACACCCTGTTCTAAGTAGTTAAACTACATACATTTACCTCCATCTTACACCTTACACATTTCATTCTTAATCTGCAGTCATCAAAAAGTAGTTTGCTAGTAAGTGTTAAATGATTGAACTCTGAACATTGTGTCCTTGAAGGTGGTCCAACTTCCGTGTTTTGTGCTCACCAACTTGCTCCCATAAATGCATTTAAATAAAGATTTACTCGACAGAATTCATCAGATTAATCACACTTATGAGTTTTGACTAATCGCAATCAAAACAATAAATGACCTGCTTGAATAATATCAAGTAACTCTAAAGAGGACCTATGATGGCATTCATGGAAACATTGAAGGAAATCAGTCCTGCAATAGAAGCAGCTGCACTGTTGGCACGGACAACTGAGACATTAGAGCGGTATGGCGTCAGAGGGTTGGTCTTAGAGCAGTATGGCGTCAGAGGGTTGGTCTTAGAGCGGTATGGTGTCAGAGGGTTGGTCTTAGAGCGGTATGGCATTAGAGGGTTGGTCTTAGAGCGGTATGGTGTCAGAGGGTTGGTCTTAGAGCGGTATGGCGTCAGAGGGTTGGTCTTAAAGCGGTATGGCGTCAGAGGGTTGGTCTTAGAGCGGTATGGCGTCAGAGGGTTGGTCTTAGCAGGATGGTCACGTGACTAGTTGTTTGGTGACCATGTTGGCAGGATGGTCACATGACTAGTTGTTTGGTGACAAACACATCAAGTCACGTGACCATCCTGCCAACATGGTCACCAAACAGGTGACATTTTGATCAAAGAAGCGCCATCACATGTTATGTAGACCACAAGGAAGTCTTTGAAATGTAGAACAAAATGATCTTCATATGATCCTTGAATTAGTGATGTTGTCAAAGCGACTGGAAGATGAAATGTGATTCCTGAAGACCAAACCATTTTGTATCAGAGGACGTCACACTTTCACAAACATGTGCAGAGTTTGAAGAAGATGAACTGTCCTGACTCCAGCATGCTGCCTGAGGTGATGCATGTGGAGAAAGCCTCTGACAGGATGGAGTGGGCTTATTTGTTTGCAAGTTTGGATTCGGACCAAATCTTACATCTTGGATCAAAGTCCAATAGACCTCACCACAAGTCTCCAGAATCACAAACATCAAATAATGAACCATTCATTATTTCATCCAAATGACCAAATAAAGAGGAACCTGTCAGGGTTGACCCCTCAGCCCGTGATTATTCACTCTGGCCATAGAACTGTTATCATTACCACAAATAAGTGGTATTCACAGAGGTGGGCAGGAACTTACTAACGTTCATATGTGACACCTTCTTAAATGTATTGCTAATGCTCTGAGAATGTCAAATACATTCCTGGGTATAAACTGAAGGAGTGTTACCCAATTAATGACCTGGGTGTATTTAGCGTGCGTATGCACAAAAACCTGCTGGACGCACTTTTCCACAGCAAAGCTTAGATGTATCAAGGGTGAACTGAGGTGCATATTTTGGCGACACGCAGAGGTGATGCTGGGTAAGTGACTTGCATGGACACTTCAGAAAACCACTGTCAGTAACTACAGTTGGTCGCTACATCTGTAAGTGCAAGTTAAAACTCTACTATGCAAATTGAAAGCCATTTATCAACAACACCCAGAAACGCTTCGCTGGGCCTGAGCTCATCTAAGATGGACTGATGCAAAGTGGAAAAGTGTTCTGTGGTCTGATGAGTTCACATTTTAAATTGTTTTTGGAAAATGTTGATGTCGTGTCCTCCAAACCAAAGAGGAAAAGAACCATCCGGATTGTTCTAGGGTGAAAGTGTAAAAGGCAGCATGTGTGATGGTATGGGGGTGTATTAGTGGCCAAGGCATGGGTAACTTACACATCTGTGAAGGCACCATTAATGCTGAAAGGTACATACAGCTTTTGGAGCAACATATGTTGTTATCATGGACGCCCCTGCTTATTTCAGCAAGACAATGCCAAGCCAAGTGTTACATCAACGTGGCTTCATAGTAAAAGAGTGCGGGTACTAGACTGGCCGGCCTGTAGTCCAGACATTGAAAATGTGTGAAGGCTAAAATATGAGAAGGGAGACTGTTGAACAACTTAAACTGTACATCAAGCAAGAATGGGAAAGAATAACACTTCAAAAATGTGTCTCCTCAGTTCCCAAATCTTTACTGAGTTTTGTTTAAAGGAAAGGCCATGTAACACACTGGTAAAAATGCCATTAAATTCTAACTTCATGATTATTTGCATAAAAAAAATGAGTTTGTCAGTGTGAACATGAAAGATCTTGTCTTTGCAGTCTATTCAATTGAATATAAGTTGAAAAGGATTTGTTGTATTCTCTTTTTATTGACCATTTACACAACCTGACAACTTCACTGCTTTTGTCGTTTGTAATATTGAAGTTGAAAGATGTGGTAGAAATAAAGTCATTGGTGACTTGAGAAGCAGCATGAAAAAGAACAACATAGAAGCTGACAAAGACGTAGACTGGAGTCTCTCCTTCAACCATCACTTACCCTTCTATCTGTTGGGGGGTTTCAACCCGGGTCAAAGGTCAACAGATTACAAGTGGCTTTATCAGGGACATGTGACTCTTTATCAGACCAATGAGCTTGTGACATAAAAGGAGCCGCACACACACACACACACACACACACACACACACACACACACACACACACACACACACACACACACACACACACACACACACACACACACCCAGAGTGAAGGAGCAGATGTTAATGCAGCAGCAACACACGCCTGTCAGACAGCGGATGGCGAGGAAGAGGAATGGCTGAGGAAGAATGGCGGGCACCACGCCACACACAGCGTGCATGCACACACACACCAGCAGCACAGGGCGCCTCCCGTACCTGTACACACACACACACACACACACACACACACACACACACACACACACACACACACACACACACACACGACATACATGTTGGCTGAAGTGTGTTGTTTTTACAGTAACATGTTGGTCAAACACACATTTTACCTGTCAGACAGAGGACCACCCATCAGCGTTCCAAGCAGGAGACCCACCATGAAGGCAGTTTGGCCATAAGACAACCACTGAGTCCTGCACAGTGACTGACATAAGACATAAGACATCAGACATAAGACATAAGACAACCACTGAGTCCTGCACAGTGACTGACATAAGATATAAGACATAAGACATAAGACAACCACTGAGTCCTGCACAGTGACTGACATAAGACATAAGACATAAGACATAAGACATAAGACAACCACTGAGTCCTGCACAGTGACTGACATAAGACATAAGACATAAGACATAAGACATAAGACAACCACTGAGTCCTGCACAGTGACTGACATAAGACATAAGACATCAGACATAAGACATAAGACAACCACTGAGTCCTGCACAGTGACTGACATAAGATATAAGACATAAGACATAAGACAACCACTGAGTCCTGCACAGTGACTGACATAAGACATAAGACATAAGACATAAGACATAAGACAACCACTGAGTCCTGCACAGTGACTGACATAAGATATAAGACATAAGACATAAGACAACCACTGAGTCCTGCACAGTGACTGACATAAGACATAAGACATAAGACAACCACTGAGTCCTGCACAGTGACTGACATAAGATATAAGACATAAGACATAAGACAACCACTGAGTCCTGCACAGTGACTGACATAAGACATAAGACATAAGACATAAGACAACCACTGAGTCCTGCACAGTGACTGACATAAGATATAAGACATAAGACATAAGACATAAGACATAAGACATAAGACAACCACTGAGTCCTGCACAGTGACTGACATAAGACATAAGACATAAGACATAAGACATAAGACAACCACTGAGTCCTGCACAGTGACTGACATAAGACATAAGACATAAGACATAAGACAAGCACTGAGTGAGTGACACACACATCATATGTCAATCTCTCTTTGCAACTCTGAGGCTGAACAAACTTTGATGGTATTGCTCCAACAGGAGTTTTGCTACGTGTCCAGAGGACCACAAAAGTCGAGTGGAACCTCCAAAGCTCAACACTAGGGTTGCAAAGGGGTGGAAAGTTTACGGTAAATTTCCGGAAACTTTCCAGAAATTTACCAAGGGAAGTTAAGCTCGGGAAGTTTGGAAATATTGAACATTTTTGGATTATTCAAAGTTGGACAGCGTCTATGGGAATGAATGGGAATTCATGGGAATGAATGGGAATATATGGGAATGAATGTGAATATATGGGAATGAATGGGAATATATGTGAATGAATGTGAATATATGGGAATGAATGTGAATATATGGGAATGAATGTGAATATATGTGAATGAATGTGAATATATGTGAATGAATGGGAATATATGGGAATGAATGTGAATATATGGGAATGAATGTGAATATATGGGAATGAATGTGAATATATGGGAATGAATGTGAATATATGTGAATGAATGTGAATATATGTGAATGAATGGGAATATATGGGAATGAATGTGAATATATGGGAATGAATGTGAATATATGGGAATGAATGGGAATATATGGGAATGAATGTGAATATATGGGAATGAATGTGAATATACGGGAATGAATGTGAATATATGGGAATGAATGTGAATATATGGGAATGAATGTGAATATATGGGAATGAATGTGAATATACGGGAATGAATGTGAATATATGGGAATGAATGTGAATATACGGGAATGAATGTGAATATATGGGAATGAATGTGAATATATGGGAATGAATGTGAATATACGGGAATGAATGTGAATATATGGGAATGAATGTGAATATACGGGAATGAATGTGAATATATGGGAATGAATGTGAATATACGGGAATGAATGTGAATATATGGGAATGAATGTGAATATATGGGAATGAATGGGAATATATGGGAATGAATGTGAATATATGGGAATGAATGTGAATATACGGGAATGAATGTGAATATATGGGAATGAATGTGAATATACGGGAATGAATGTGAATATATGGGAATGAATGTGAATATATGGGAATGAATGTGAATATATGGGAATGAATGTGAATATACGGGAATGAATGTGAATATATGGGAATGAATGTGAATATATGGGAATGAATGTGAATATATGTGAATGAATGGGAATATACGGGAATGAATGTGAATATATGGGAATGAATGTGAATATATGGGAATGAATGTGAATATATGGGAATGAATGTGAATATACGGGAATGAATGTGAATATATGGGAATGAATGTGAATATATGGGAATGAATGTGAATATATGTGAATGAATGGGAATATACGGGAATTAATGTGAATATATGGGAATGAATGTGAATATATGGGAATGAATGTGAATATATGGGAATGAATGTGAATATATGGGAATGAATGTGAATATATGGGAATGAATGTGAATATATGGGAATGAATGTGAATATATGGGAATGAATGTGAATATATGGGAATGAATGTGAATATATGGGAATGAATGTGAATATATGGGAATGAATGGGAATGAATGGGAATTAATGGGAATAAATGGGAATGAATGTGAATATATGGGAATGAATGGGAATATATGGGAATGAATGGGGAATGACAACAATGATATATTATTGGGCACTTGTCTATATGCTGCTGCATCTTTGACGTAGCTCTTTGCACAGTATTTGCAAATGTACACCACCTTTCTGCCTACATTGGTTGGGGTGAAATGTCTCCACACATCACATGAAATATATTTACCCCATCAACACTTACCTGACTGGATGAAGTCCTTGGGCTCAAATACTAGTGTGGCCTCAATATTCCTGCTGTAGTGCGGAGCATGCTGGGAATGATCTGGGCATGTGATGGAGGAATGCACAGTGCAGGGTGGAAATTTGCATTAAATCAGGTAGTTTTAGCTAATAATCATGCTGCAAGATCTAGCGTGTTGCATTCAATGTTTATTCACATTCATTTCCATGAATTCCCGTGAATTCCCATATATTCCCATTAATTCCCAATGAAAGTTTCCAACTTTGAATATTCCCGAAATTTTGCAACCCTACTCAACACACCCCATTTCATGATGCTGGTTAGTTTTATTAGTCTAAAAATAAATACATAAATAATCATGGGAAATAAGGTAAAGCAAATTGCATCCTCACATTTGTAGGTGAGGTTTTCATACATTACAGAAATATGTCAATCATTAAATTTGTGTATGTAATTGACACAAAAACATGTTATGGCTAACATTGTACTGAGTGGACACACCCCTACCTATGTCCTTGCCATCACAAGAAGACGCAACAAACTTAAAAAGCAAAGAATGTTTCGCATGTCATCACTCATGATGATCATTAGAAAAAAAGTTTGCAATGACTTTCAACTATTGGTGTTCCACCTCTAGGTGGGTAATCACTCTATTGGTGTTCCACCTGTAGGTGGGTAATGACTCTATTGGTGTTCCACCTGTAGGTGGGTAATGACTCTATTGGTGTTCCACCTGTAGGTGGGTAATGACTCTATTGGTGTTCCACCTGTAGGTGGGTAATGACTCTATTGGTGTTCCACCTGTAGGTGGGTAATCACTCTATTGGTGTTCCACCTGTAGGTGGGTAATGACTCTATTGGTGTTCCACCTGTAGGTGGGTAATCACTCTATTGGTGTTCCACCTGTAGGTGGGTAATGACTCTATTGGTGTTCCACCTGTAGGTGGGTAATCACTCTATTGGTGTTCCACCTGTAGGTGTGTAATGACTCTATTGGTGTTCCACCTGTAGGTGGGTAATGACTCAGTGCTGTCACGACACAACATAGTCCTCTGAAACAAAGAGTATAGCGTCTCTGCTAACATTTGAGACACACAATAAGGTTGAAGTTTGACAAAACGTGCTTTGTTGACTTGAACTTTTGAAAAGTCACCAGTAAATGTCCACGCCAGTAGCATGACCCAATAGCACAATCAAATATTAACAAAAACTGTCTGTGCAGTGTATGATTTATTTTCTCTCAAAACCACGTTTGAGATGATCTACTCACGCTCTGCTCAAAACCGTTGCTCTTCCAATCAGGTTCGTCCCCTAAAAGTTCTGCTTGGTTACCCTCCGTCCTTTTTCCGGCGAGTGTTCGTGCGAAGTGTGTGACGTTGCCATGGTGACAGTTAGTCTTGACCACCGCGATGGTAAAAATGTCGAGAAAGAAAAGGAAAGAGTTAAAAAAGAAGATGAGCGACAGACGCCAGAAGACGGACAGCTGAAACGGAGACATGGTGAGTAGCGTCCTTCCTTCAGTGTGGACCAGGAGCGCTTCAGGAGCCCGGTGGGACGTGACTGCCTCAGCCAGGGTTATCTGTCATCTGGACATTTGCTCCTTAAAGGTTCTTTGAAAAATGTAGACTTTGCCTTGACCTTCGCCCTCTTTTCCTTATAAAGAGAGGAGGAGGAGGGCCACTGCTGTGTTCATTTGCAAGTTCAGCAACATGTTCTTCCACCCCAGGCACGTACCCAGGTAGACCCCTAGTGGTGCTTATGTACGGTTCATGCCCAGGTAGACCCCTAGTGGTGCTTATGTACGGTTCATGCCCAGGTAGACCCCTAGTGGTGCTCATGTACGGTTCATGCCCAGGTAGACCCCTAGTGGTGCTCATGTACAGTTCATACCCAGGTAGACCCCTAGTGGTGCTCATGTACGGTTCATGCCCAGGTAGACCCCTAGTGGTGCTCATGTACGGTTCATACCCAGGTAGACCCCTAGTGGTGCTCATGTACGGTTCATGCCCAGGTAGACCCCTAGTGGTGCTCATGTACAGTTCATACCCAGGTAGACCCCTAGTGGTGCTCATGTACAGTTCATACCCAGGTAGACCCCTAGTGGTGCTCATGTACGGTTCATGCCCAGGTAGACCCCTAGTGGTGCTCATGTACAGTTCATACCCAGGTAGACCCCTAGTGGTGCTCATGTGCGGTTCATGCCCAGGTAGACCCCTAGTGGTGCTCATGTACAGTTCATTTTGTGTTTTTGTAATGTGCCTAGGACCAATGACAAACGGGCCACGGGCCACAGATGGCCCCTCTGCTACACTTTGAGCACTCATGTATGGTTCATGCTCATGTACAGTTCATACCCATGTAGACCCCTAGTGGTGCTCATGTACGGTTCATGCCCAGGTAGACCCCGAGTGGTGCTCATGTACAGTTCATACACAGGTAGACCCCTAGTGGTGCTCATGTAAAGTTCATACCCAGGTAGACCCCTAGTGGTGCTCATGTGCGGTTCATGCCCAGGTAGACCCCTAGTGGTGCTCATGTACAGTTCATTTTGTGTTTTTGTAATGTGCCTAGGACCAATGACAAACAGGCCACGGGCCACAGATGGCCCCTCTGCTACACTTTGAGCACTCATGTATGGTTCATGCTCATGTACAGTTCATACCCATGTAGACCCCTAGTGGTGCTCATGTACGGTTCATGCCCAGGTAGACCCCGAGTGGTGCTCATGTACGGTTCATGCCCAGGTAGACCCCTAGTGGTGCTCATGTACGGTTCATACCCAGGTAGACCCCTAGTGGTGCTCATGTACGGTTCATGCCCAGGTAGACCCCTAGTGGTGCTCATGTACAGTTCATACCCAGGTAGACCCCTAGTGGTGCTCATGTACGGTTCATGCCCAGGTAGACCCCTAGTGGTGCTCATGTACGGTTCATGCCCAGGTAGACCCCTAGTGGTGCTCATGTACGGTTCATACCCAGGTAGACCCCTAGTGGTGCTCATGTACGGTTCATGCCCAGGTAGACCCCTAGTGGTGCTCATGTACGGTTCATACCCAGGTAGACCCCTAGTGGTGCTCATGTACGGTTCATGCCCAGGTAGACCCCTAGTGGTGCTTATGTACGGTTCATGCCCAGGTAGACCCCTAGTGGTGCTCATGTACGGTTCATGCCCAGGTAGACCCCTAGTGGTGCTTATGTACGGTTCATGCCCAGGTAGACCCCGAGTGGTGCTCATGTACAGTTCATACCCAGGTAGACCCCTAGTGGTGCTCATGTACAGTTCATGCCCAGGTAGACCCCTAGTGGTGCTCATGTACAGTTCATGCCCAGGTAGACCCCTAGTGGTGCTTATGTACAGTTCATACCCAGGTAGACCCCTAGTGGTGCTCATGTACGGTTCATGCCCAGGTAGACCCCGAGTGGTGCTCATGTACAGTTCATGCCCAGGTAGACCCCTAGTGGTGCTTATGTACGGTTCATGCCCAGGTAGACCCCGAGTGGTGCTCATGTACAGTTCATACCCAGGTAGACCCCTAGTGGTGTTTATGTACGGTTCATGCCCAGGTAGACCCCTAGTGGTGCTTATGTACGGTTCATGCCCTGGTAGACCCCTAGTGGTGCTTATGTACGGTTCATGCCCAGGTAGACCCCTAGTGGTGCTTATGTACGATTCATACCCAGGTAGACCCCTAGTGGTGCTTATGTACGGTTCATGCCCAGGTAGACCCCTAGTGGTGCTCATGTACGGTTCATACCCAGGTAGACCCCTAGTGGTGCTTATGTACGGTTCATGCCCAGGTAGACCCCTAGTGGTGCTCATGTACAGTTCATACCCAGGTAGACCCCTAGTGGTGCTTATGTACGGTTCATGCCCAGGTAGGTTTATGGCCACTAAAGTCCTAGTAATGTAGTGTTATTGTTCCTCCTATGGTCACATATAGGACACGTATCAGCTTACATCAGTTCCAGAAATAGTCAAAAAGTCAAAAAAATAGCACCTGGCAGCTTTTTACTTTGTGATTAGGAGGGATAAACAGGGAAGTCCTTTTCTAGTCCCCGCCTTCTTTTATCATATATGATACATGACAATGTTTACTTTTGTATATAAATCAGCACAATATCCTTATTTTTTAGCAATATTCACAGGATCTAGTATTTTTTTATTTTTTTATTTTTTTTTATTTTTTTTGTCCTGTCCAGCTTCTACGGGCTCTAGTATTTGGTTTGTTGGCTTCCTGTAGCTCGCCTGCAACAGCAACCTTACAGTTTGTGGAAAACAGCAGTGAGGAGCAAGTGCTCATGGGAAATGGAGTCTTTATCGTTAGCTTCACCCACTAAAATCATTAGCATTTCCAGAAAGTCTCCACAGTCCCTATAAAAATGACGAAAACAATAATGTTGATTTATTCAGAAGTGTCATTAAATAGTTTTGTTTCAGAAATGAAAATAGAAAAAATGGCCCTAAATTTGGTTTTGATTTGCAGTTCAGAATTGGAAATAGAATCAACACACGGACTGCAACTCATTTGGTAAAAGTCCCTAAGAGGAGTTTGTTTAAGCACAAACCCTTTTTTGCTCAAAAATGGCAGAATGGGCAACTTTTCAGGTATGGGTTCTTGAGAATTTGATGTGTGTCCCATCATGACAGACTTTTCAGGTTTGGGTTCTTGAGACTTTGATGTGTGTCCCATCATGACAGACTTTATAGGTATGGGTTCTTGAGACTTTGATGTGTGTCCCCTCATGACAGACTTTATAGGTATGGGTTCTTGAGACTTTGATGTGTGTCCCATCATGACAGACTTTATAGGTATGGGTTCTTGAGACTTTGATGTGTGTCCCCTCATGACAGACTTTATAGGTATGGGTTCTTGAGACTTTGATGTGTGTCCCATCATGACAGACTTTATAGGTATGGGTTCTTGAGACTTTGATGTGTGTCCCCTCATGACAGACTTTATAGGTATGGGTTCTTGAGACTTTGATGTGTGTCCCATCATGACAGACTTTATAGGTATGGGTTCTTGAGACTTTGATGCGTGTCCCATCATGACAGACTTTTCAGGTATGTGTTCTTGAGACTTTGATGCGTGTCCCATCATGACAGACTTTTCAGGTTTGGGTTCTTGAGACTTTGATGCGTGTCCCATCATGACAGACTTTTCAGGTTTGGGTTCTTGAGACTTTGATGCGTGTCCCATCATGACAGACTTTTCAGGTTTGGGTTCTTGAGACTTTGATGCGTGTCCCATCATGACAGACTTTTCAGGTTTGGGTTCTTGAGACTTTGATGCGTGTCCCATCATGACAGACTTTTCAGGTATGTGTTCTTGAGACTTTGATGCGTGTCCCATCATGACAGACTTTTCAGGTTTGGGTTCTTGAGACTTTGATGCGTGTCCCATCATGACAGACTTTTCAGGTTTGGGTTCTTGAGACTTTGATGCGTGTCCCATCATGACAGACTTTTCAGGTTTGGGTTCTTGAGACTTTGATGCGTGTCCCATCATGACAGACTTTTCAGGTTTGGGTTCTTGAGACTTTGATGCGTGTCCCATCATGACAGACTTTTCAGGTTTGGGTTCTTGAGACTTTGATGCGTGTCCCATCATGACAGACTTTTCAGGTATGGGTTCTTGAGACTTTGATGCGTGTCCCATCATGACAGACTTTTCAGGTTTGGGTTCTTGAGACTTTGATGCGTGTCCCATCATGACAGACTTTTCAGGTATGGGTTCTTGAGACTTTGATGCGTGTCCCATCATGACAGACTTTTCAGGTATGGGTTCTTGAGACTTTGATGTGTGTCCCATCATGACAGACTTTTCAGGTATGGGTTCTTGAGACTTTGATGTGTGTCCCATCATGACAGACGTCTCCTGTGATTTTTGTGTGGATAAGTGAAACTGGTGGGAAGGGTTACTTTTTTCTCATTTTAAAGGTGGCTAGAGTGTTGTGTTTTATTGTTCTTTTGCCTTCCTTTCTATTTTATGTTTGCATTTTCCCTGCATTTTTGTTCAGCTCACTCTTCCACGGTGATGGGGCGGACCTTGAGGCACACCTGCAGCTAATCAGTTCTTGGACCAGACAGCTGTGCCTTGCTGGTTATTGTTTCCTGTTCCTTCCGCGTCGCATGCGTTTGCTTGACCTCCAAGTCCTGGTATGTTTTTTAGCCCTAATTATACGTCCTCCCTGAGGTAAGGAAGATGTCTATTGTGGACTTTTCCTTTGCTCCGTGTGCCCGGGCCCTTCCCCTTGCCGACCTCTGAGGTTCTTGCTTATTGCCTATGTTATACGTTGTGCGTTTCTGCCCCATCACCTTTTGTTAACCTTTTGGGACTTAAAGATTCTCCTTTTTTGATTCCATCTTGTCTCCCGTCTCTGCATTCTGGGGTCAACATTTTGACCAAGTCCTAACACAATAACCAGCCAGATCATGGACCTCGCGGAGACCAACACGGTCAAGATGGCACTGCGCCAACAGGCAATCCAACGATCCAACGGTCCAGCTGAATCTTCCTCTACCCGCAGACATTCCGTCTCTCCCCCGCTGAGAGGAATCGCCGCCTTCGTTTGCAGCTGTGTTTATATTGCAGCCAAGCTCAACATCTCATCGCACACCGTCCTCTTCGCCCGGCTTGCTGTCGCACTCAAGCTACACTCTTCTCGATCCTGATCTCCAGCGACCGACTCTGCTCCTCGACTGCCAGCTACAGGTCAGATGTTGTCTAGAGTTCAACTCTGGAGTACACTTGCCTGGGATAAGGATCAGCGATTGGACATTAGGGCTCTCATTGACTCTGGTGCTGATGATACATTTTATTGATGAATCAGTCATTAAGCGTTTTTCCACACCTGTTTCTAAATTACCTAAACCTAGAGTTGTCCAATTTCTTGACAAAGGCCACCTGGCGAGCGTAACCCATCAGTCTAATCCCTTATCCCTTTAATTATCTGGTAACCACTTAGAATCTAATTTTCTAGTCATTCCCTCTCGTCCTGCTCCTATTGTGTCCCTGCTTACCTGGCTAGCTAAACACAACCCTCATATCGACTGTTAAAGTTAAAGTCTCAGCGATTGTCACACGCACACTGGGTGTGGTGAAATTTGTACAGGTGATCTATGTTCCCATCCTCACCTATGGTCATGAGCTTTGGGTTATGACTGAAAGGACAAGATCACGGGTACAGGCGGCCGAAATGAGTTTCCTTGGCTGGGTGGCGGGGCTCTCCCTTAGAGATAGGGTGAGACGCTCCGTCATCCGGGAGGAGCTCAAAGTAATCAGAAGTACTTTATTAATCCCCAAGGGGAAATTAAGTTGCTGCTCCTCCACATGGAGAGGAGCCAGATGAGGTGGTTCGGGCATCTGGTCAGGATGCCAGCCGAACGCCTCCCTAGGGAGGTGTTTAGGGCACGTCTGGCCGGTAGGAGGCCATGAGGAAGACCCAGGACACGTATGTCTCCCGGCTGGCCTGGGAACGCCTCGGGATCCCCCGGGAGAAGCTGGACCAAGTATGTTCACATTAGCTTGCTAGCATGCTAGTGCATAAAGCATAAATCCAAATGTTAAAAAAGGCCATACTGCTGATTGTAAACCTGAATATCTTCTATTTGTCTTGTTTCTCACACTACAGATAATCTAATAAGTGAAACTGGTGGGAAGGGTTACTTTTCTTTCTCATTTTAAAGGTGGCTAGAATGTTGTGTTTTAATGTTCTTTTGACTTCCCTTTTATTTTATGTCTGCATTTTCTCTTGACAAAGGCCACCTGGAGAGCGTAACCCATCAGTCTAATCCCTTATCCCTTTAATAATTATTCACTTATTAGATTATCTGTAGTGTGAGAAACAAGACAAATAGAAGATATTCAGGTTTACAATCAGCTGCATGGCCTTTTTTAACATTTGGATTTAAGAATTCCTAAGAATTCACGGACATTCAAGTGGGAGTCATCTGCCATGAGAACACAGATGAACTACACCTCTCATCATCCTCCAGGGCAGCCTTGTAAATGACTCTTGTTTGACTTTACCTATGCACTCCACCTGCAGTACCGGAAATGCTTGAACAGCACTTGAACATTGGACCTTATTCAGCAAGTAATGCATACATGAGGTCAAAGAGCTTCAAAAAGGTTGAAAAGCTACAGAATGAGTTTGCAGGTGAGAGACATTTACTATTTCTCTAAATTGTTGCACAATTAGACTGAAGCAATTATTATTGGAATGGAGTTAATACTGTATGTCTAGCAGTTATGGTAAATGGGTTATACTTGTATAGCGCTTTTCTACCTTCAAGGTACTCAAAGCGCTTTGACACTATTTCCACATTCACCCATTCACACACACATTCACACACTGATGGCCGGAGCTGCCATGCAAGGCCCTAACAACCACCCATCAGGAGCAAGGGTGACGTGTCTTGTTCAAGGACACAATGGACATGACTAGAATGGTGGAAGCTGGGGATCGAACCAGGAACCCTCGTGTTGCTGGCACGGCCACACCGTTCATTTTACTGAAATGATTCTTCATGTTACACTTCTGAGAATGTTAGTTTTTTTACCAACTCTGGTCCTCACTGCAGTTGTTTTTCATTCCTAATTTGTTGCTTTGTTGTTTTCAATAAAAAGATCAAAAGTACTGCATTGTGTGGTCATTGACAAACTAGGATCTTAAGTGCGTTTGACTCATAATATTACGTTCTGACTAACGTGCTTTTAAGTAGGCTCCAGAATTGTTTCCTATTGTCAGGGACTGCTGTCGCTCTTGTAGCCCAAGATGCAGAGATGGCAGGCGTAGCACAGGAAAACATGACTTTAATGTCAAAAAAACAAATAGTGCACATGCAGGGAAAACAGGAACCAGGAAAACAGGTGACAGGATACAATCATCAAGCCATGACTGGAGGGCGAGGCAGGCATAAATAGTAGCCTGATTGGCAACTGCAACCAGGTGTGCCAGGCTGCCAATCAGGGACAGGTGAGGGAAACGAGCGCTCAGGGAGACATGCAGGAAATGGAACCAAAATAAGAGCGCTGACAGGAAATAAACACAAACACAGAGGAAAACCCAAACATAACCAAACTGTCAGTAACAAGCCTGACACCTATTTTTCTTTTTTTAAGTATATACTGTATAACTTTACAAACAAATCTTACTCTTGTGCTTTGAAGTGAATTGTACCTGAACACATCGACGTTGTCATTTGAGTCAATCACTGCACAGAATTGATTTACGAACTATCAACTTATCCGAGTTTACGGTGTATTGAATTGTTTGCCCACCAACCCATAAGTTTTATTTACTTAGCTATTATTGATAAAATCACTTATGGTTCTCAAATGGAAGTATAGTAACGATCTGTAAGGATGCAGAAGGAAGAAGCGTGCAGGTAAGAACGCGTATTTCATCCAATTGGACTCGAAGCAAAAAAATGCTAAAGTAGTGTGCCGAGGGGACGCATTCGCCAATTCAAAGTACTTTGCATAGAATGCAAACAAATCAGAGGCAGGTGAGATTAATTAGCACTCTCGAAACTAGAAAGTGAACAAAGGAATGAACGCTGAAACAGAAATAGTCTCAAATCCAGGAAAACAAAAGAAGTCATGACTCAAGTATTAGTTCCCCTGTGGAGAAACAGACATTCATCCATTCATTTTCTGTCAAGTGAAAATACAACTTGGACATAGTAAAGGAAAATGTAAGACTTTCAAAAATGGACTCAGGTACATTACACAACACTCCTTCTATAATGCACTAATATATACTAAAGGCAAAGGAAACATTGTTCAATGTTCATCGATTTCATTTAGTGTAAAAATGATGGATATGACGGATGAAATGGTGTCTGAATCCAAGAGTTTTAGGTGTGACTGTACAACATGAGCCACCCAGCTAGCCTAAAACAGTAGCATGTTTATATAGAAATGCTAACACCTAGCATGTGTGCTAACGATAGCATGATAATAGTCAGCATGTTTCACATTGATTGATTGAGACTTGTATTAGTAGATTGCACAGTACAGTACATATTCCCTACAATTGACCACTAAATGGTAACACCCCAATAAGTTGTTCAACTTGTTTAAGTCGGGGTTCACGTAAATCAATTCATGGTACAAATATATACTATCATCATAATACAGTCATCACACAAGTTCATCATCAGAGTATATACATTGAATTATTTACATTATTTACAATCCAGGGGGTGGGATGAGGAGGGTTTGGTTGATATCAGCACTTCAGTCATCAACAATTGCATCATCAGAGAAATGGACATTGAAACAGTGTAGGTGTGACTTGGTAGGATATGTACAGCAAGTAGTGGACATAGTGAGTTCAGATAGCATAAGAACAAGTATATACATTAGAAATACATTTCATTATTTACATTTGGTTATTTACAATCTGGGGAGGTGGGATGTGGAAGGGGGAGGGTGTTAGTCAAGGGTTGAAGTTGCCTGGAGGTGTTCTTTTAGTGCGGTTTTGAGGGAGGATAGAGATGCCCTTTCTTTTACACCTGTTTGGACTGCATTCCATATTGATGTGGCATAGAAGGAGAATGAGTTAAGACCTTTGTTAGATGGGAATCTGGGTTTAACGTGGTTAGTGGAGCTCCCCCTGGTGTTGTGGTTATGGCGGTCATTTACGTTAAGGAAGTAGTTTGACATGTACTTCGGTATCAGGGAGGTGTAGCAGATTTTATAGACTAGGCTCAGTGCAAGTTGTTTTACTCTGTCCTCCACCCTGAGCCAGCCCACTTTGGAGAAGTGGGTAGGAGTGAGGTGTGATCTGGGGTGGAGGTCTAGAAGTAATCTGACTAGCTTGTTCTGGGGTGTTTGGAGTCTAGATTTGAGGGTTTTGGAGGTGCTAGGGTACCAGGAGGTGCATGCGTAAGTACCATACCAAGTTATTTGACTCAAAGGTGCGGAAATAGAATAAAAAGTGTAAAATGAGATGAAAAAGTTATCAAACTCAAGTTAAACTTAAGAAATAAAAGAAGAAAATAATGCATCCTATTGACACCACATCCTCCTTGTGGTGTCTCTTTAAGAAGACTCCATGGAAGCTTATCGTGTAATGGATGACTGAGTTCCAACTGTACTGTACTTGGCTTTTATTGGTCTGCAGGTGCGTCTGAAGCTCCACCCACAACAACATGAGCTTGTGATCCCTCAGGCTGGAAAGGGAAACATTGAAAGTTCTATTTAGTGAGTTCTATTGACACTGAGTACTTCAGTTGTAGCCATTCCACAGTCCATGTGTTGGACTGCGTCAGGCCTATTTCCACCCTGATAGCCTCATGCAGACTTGGAAGAGGACTACATTTGGATGATCTTCAATGAAGCACATTCAAGTAGGAGCTTCTTTTTCCAATGTTTTGTTGTTGACTTGGAGACAAGTTGTGTTGAAAACACAGACCAGTCTTTTCCCAGACGAGTATGAACATATCTTATGACATTCTTCTTCTAATCCTGCATTTGTGCTGAAGCCCACAGAGATCCTCATCAAGCCCACAGAGATCTTCATAAAGTCTTCAGCTGAGGACACAAACTCTGCCAGCCATGGGAAGAAAAGAGAAAACCTCCAAGGAAGTTTATTTTTCTGTCCTGCCAGATAAATATCAACCTTTGATCGAGGATGAAGGAATGGAGGAAAGACCTGAAGAAAGGTTGAGAAGGAAGGAGGAGAGAAAGAAGAGGAGGAAGAAGTACAGGAAGGTAAGAGAAAGATATATATTAGTGACCTGTCTAAGAAATAAGGCTGCAGATAAATACAACATTTGATCTAACCATCAATATTATTATTACCATACAATGTTAGTTTTTTTACAACTAAACTATCTGAAACAATTCAGTAGCTTTTTAGCAAAAACAACACGGAGCAGTGTGACTGGATGACAAATACTGGACATTTTTTGTAAGGGCATAAATAAATAAATATTAGATACAAACAAGTAAGTAAATAATTAGTTGCCAATACATTCACCTCGTATTTGTATAAGGTGCAACACTTTAGGTGGAATTGACAAGAGGAAACATTTTCTGCTCTCATTCGACATTGAAAGAATGTACTATAAAGTTACAGTAACAACATTGTAACAGTAATAATAATGATCATGGAATTTACAATAAGGTTACAGTAACAACATTGTAACAGTATTAATAATGATCATGGAATGTACAATAAAGTTACAGTAACAACATTGTAACAGTAATAATAATGATCATGGAATGTATAATAAAGTTACAGTAACAACATTGTAACAGTAATAAAAATGATCATGGAATGTACAATAAAGTTACAGTAACAACATTGTAACAGTAATAATAATGATCATGGAATAGATTTATACGACGCTTTTCAAGAAAAGGCTTCACAGAGAACTGAGAACTTTATGATAATGTCTTGTCACGTTTGTTTTGACCTTAGTCAGCCACCGTAGGTATCAGCCATTCTCATTTTGATGACTGATGGTGACTTCAGTAACATTTAACATCCTTATCATAAACTTCATTTAAAGTCTGCTGTTACTAAATAATATGTTTTCCTATTTCTAGTATTGTATAATCCATTGATTCCCTTTTGAAATATAAGGCGCACTTAAAATCCTTTCATTTTTTTCAAAAATGGGCAGTGCGCCTTATAACCCGGTGCACCTAATGTACGGCATAATTCTAGTTGTGCTTACCCACCTCGACGCAATTTTATTTGGTACATGGTGTAATGATAAGTGTGACCAGTAGATGGCAGTCACACATAAGAGATACATGTAGACTGCAATATGATGTCAGTAAACAACACCAACACAATGTGCCATTGAGAATACAGAACATTACACACAGCGCCCAAAAACCTGTCAAAATGTTTTAGTAGGACTTTGGTAAGCTATGAAGCCACACCGCTTGATGGATTGTCGGCGCATTAAACATAGGAGTATTATTATGGTGTGTGTATAAGGACCACAAAATGGCACCTATTAGAAGACATATTACCTGGCGTTTTGTTTCACAATGTTATGCAAACGCAACTTTTCTTACCTTCTGGTACCTGCTGATCTGTATTTGGGATCTGCATGTGCGTGCATCCACCTTTGTAGTCCGTGTCTCTATCTTCTTGTTATGTGACATTCATCCTCCACTGTTGCCATTTCTAATATAAAGTAGTGTAAAGTTCTTACTTATATCTGTCAGTAAACTCACCATGAAAGCACTAAAACATACCGGTGTAGTGACTTTACATTATTCACCCAAGGAACTTCAGTTATTAGAGAGTTCCGGTCACGGGACACATTCCAGGCGTTGTTGTTGCACTAGTGAGCCACGGATGAGGAGATGCTGCTCCGTTATTGATTGAAGTAAAGTGTGAATGTCATTAAAACAGCTAGCGCCATCTTTTGACACTTCTTCCACTCCCGTCCTTGCACGCTACACCGCTACAACAAAGATGACAGGGAGAAGACGCTGTCCAAGTGGAGGCACGTAAATAAGAGCGCCCACAAAACTGAAGAGACTGTCAGAAAGTGACTTGAAGAAGAAAGTAATCATAATAATATGACTCCTTTAATGCGCCTTATAATCTGCCTTTTGTATGAAAATAGACCTGACTAGACCCGCTCATCGGCAGTGCGCCTTATAATCTGGTGCGCCCTATGGTCCAAAAAATATGGTAATTGTTTGGTATGTTTCATGTGCATTTATTTAAGACAGAAATGATCAAAAGGTATAGAAGTGAGAAGTTTGACCTTGCAGGTTACAGAAGACTAACAGAATGTTTCCTCCTGGGCAGAACCTGAAGAAGGTTTGCACTTTCAGCTGGCGATGTTTGCTGTACGGCCTGCAGGGTCTGACGGCCTCCTGCTCCATGCCGCTGGCCACCATGGCCGTGGTGATAGACAACCAGCGAGCATGACCATGGTGTGCATGCATCTTCACTGGCTGATGGAGAACCAGCGAGCATGACCAATGACCATGGTGTGCATGCATCTTCACTGGGACTTTTTTGGATGAATCAGTCCAGCAAAATAATAGACAATAATAGCATAATAACACAATTCCAATTGCAACATTCAGAGTAGCAATCAACATGTTTGTTGTTGTTTTTTGCTTTGTTGTTACTTTCCTCAGAGTTGCGTGTGTCATTATGTGGACATACTGTAGCAGTCTGACGTATTATTCCTCAACCTTTTGGATTGAATTTGAAAAATTAATTCAATAAAGCTTTCTGAAAATAATTCTATCATTTCTGACTGTCTGTGTAAAGCTCAGGTGTCAAACTCAAGGCCACCGCATTTTATATGGCCCGCAAAATGGTAATAATATACTTTAATAAAGAATATTTTCCTACTAAATATTTGTTCTTAATATTTTGACATTCAAAAAATACATAAACTGCATGCTTATCTTTATTTAAATAATGCAACAAAATGTTTTTTGTTTTTTTTATATATAAATAATTACTTGAATATTAGCTTGACTTATGATTTAAAGCAAGTTATCAAATTGTGCACTGTAAAAATGACAATAGTCAGTCAAATTCTGGCAACTGCCAGGTTGTTTTTTTTTGAACAAAAAAACAACTTTGTTACTGTTTGTGTTTACAGTAATACACTAGAAAATCAACAACTCTAGATTTTACTGTCAAAGAAAGAGTGGTACTGTTTTTCCATTCCATTTACAGTAATATGCCGTAAAAGACACTGCAACTTTTACAATACAATTCTGGAAAATGAGCCAGTTTTTTTACACTAAAATCTATTTTGGGTTTTTTCAGCAAACGTTGAAAAAGTGAATAATTAAATGCAATATCATGAGCCCAATCCTTTTTTTTTTTATCATATATTTACAAGTGGCCCTCTGAGGGCAGGCAAACTGCGATGAAAAGCAGTTTGACAGCCTTGGTGTGAGCATAGTCTGGTGTAAGCTTTGTCTGGTGTAAGCTTAGTCTTGACCCATAATGACATGAGAGCACAGAATAATAATAATAATAACTGGGATTTATATAGCGCTTTTCTAAGTACCCAAAGTCGCTTTACATGTAGAAGCCATCATTCATTCACACCTGGTGGTGGTAAGCTACTTTCATAGCCACAGCTGCCCTGGGGTAGACTGACGGAAGCGTGGCTGCAATTTGCGCCAACGGCCCCTCCGACCACCACCTATCATTCATCATTCAATTCACCTGTATAAGTGGCACCGGGGGCAAAAGGTGAAGTGTCCCGCCCAAGGACACAACGGCAGCGATTTTTTGGATGGTAAGAGGCGGGGAGCGAACCTGCAACCCTCAGGTTTCTGGCACGGTTGCTCTACCCACTACTCCATGCCGCCCCAAAGAAGGCGTCTGACAAGAGCAATGGCGTCTTCTTAAGTGTTTTCTTTCGGGCAAAATGGTCCTTTTGTTCACTCCCGTCCTTGCACGCTACACCGCTACAACAAAGATGACAGGGAGGAGACGCTGTCCAAGTGGAGGCACGTAAATAAGAGCGCCCACAAAACTGAAGAGACTGTCAGAAAGTGAGTTGAAGACATACTTGCCAACCCTCCCGGATTTTCCGGGAGACTCCCGAAATCCAGCGCCTCTCCCGAAAACCTCCCGGGACAAATTTTCTCCCGAAAATCTCCCGAAATTCAGGCGGAGCTGGAGGCCACGCCCCCTCCAGCTCCATGCGGACCTGAGTGACGTGTTGACAGCCTGTTGTACATGCACATGTGACCCACCCATAATGTGTCACATTTGTGTGTTGATTTATTTAGTTTATTTTGTGGTTTGAATTCGTTTTTGGAGCTGTCATTACACATTTATCAGTATTCACATTGGTCAGTAGGGGGCAGTAGGGCGTTTCTTCCCAATTGAATGCTATCACCTGCAGACCGGAAGTGTCTTGTCATTCTGATGAGAGCGACCAGTCTGTGAACAATTGAAACGTCCTGTGTGCTTTTTCCTCCTCTATAACAGGTTAGTTTTGGTGAATCAACTCACTGAATAATATCCATGGGATCTTTATAAGTTTAAGTACACATTCTGATGGTGGAGCCTAACTCTAAAGTGTTTGTGAGTTGTAGTTTGTATTAGTGAATGAATCCAGTGCACAGCTGCAGTAATCAATACAAAATGGCGACGTGAGTACGCATTGTTTATATAGGAACTTCTGATCCTAATTCAGACTCCCAAATTAGAGCTCCCGTTTTCTTATTGATTTTATAATGTATATTTGTATAATGTGTGTGTTCTGAAATAGTGACAGAGAATAGAATAAGGATGGACAATTCAACCCTTAACTCAACAATGAGTAGAGGAGTGTTATGTGTGTGTATATGTGTAAATAAATGAACACTGAAATTCAAGTATTTCTTTTATTTATTTATATATATATATATATATAATAAAATATATATGTATATATATATATATATATATATATATATATATATATATATATATATATATATATATATATATATATATATATATAGCTAGAATTCACTGAAAGTCAAGTATTTCTTATATATATATATATATATATATATATATATATATATATAGCTAGAATTCACTGAAAGTCAAGTATTTCTTATATATATATATATATATATATATATATATATATATATATATATATATATATATATATATATATATATATATATATATATATATATATATTAACCACGCCCCCCGCCCCACCCCCGACCACGCCCCCGCCCCCCACCCCCCACCTCCCGAAATCGGAGGTCTCAAGGTTGGCAAGTATGGTTGAAGATGATGTGCAAAACATCATCTATGCAACATGTTGAGCAAAGAAGTACCATCACATGTTATGTAGACCACAAGGAAGTCTTTTACATTTAGAAAATAATCTGAATAATATGACTCCTTTAATGCGCCTTATAATCTGGTGCGCCTTTTGTATGAAAACAGATAAAAAATAGACCATCCATCGGCAGTGCGCCTTACAATCCGGTGCACACCATGGTTCGGAAAATACGGTATATTAATTACACTGTTTTCAACTTTCCATCTCAGGAAGTCGGTGAGTCGTGCCTTGTTGTGTAGTTGTTGTGTTATGGTTTTATATTATTGTGTTGTATCTTTTCTCTACTGTTGTAGCTGTCTATTAAATTGAAAGTAGTAGAGGGTCTAAACACTCATTTCACCTAAAGATTTGTTGCACTTCATTTTATACATGAATTTATTTTGTATTTGAATGATTTCTATGTGAAAAAAACTTTAGCAGGTAAACCTAAAGTTAATTCAACCTGAAGAGATATCGGTTGCACTTTATTTTTCATATGAATATTGTATTATCTTCAGTGTTGGGACTAACGCGTTACAAAGTATCGCGTTATTTTTTATATTCAGTAACTCAGTTACCGTTACTACATGATGCGTTATTGTGTTATTTTACATTACTTTTGATGTAGTATCGGCTAGAAACAGAAGCGCTGCGGTGTCGTTCTTCTGAATCTTCCCCTGTCACAAGCCGGAGAGAAGAAAAGCGGCGCGGTCTATGTGTGTGTCTGGGTGTGGGTGTGGGGAGGGGAGGCACACACGTGATCCGCGGTTTGATATATGAAACAAAACAAAAAAAGTTGTTGGCACGTTCAGTCCACACACAGCGTGGTCATGGCGAGTGCAGTAACGGAGGAGCTTGAACGCCCCCGCCATTGAATCGCTGTGTTTATAAGTGCAGACTCGGTTGTGCAAAACGAGGGTTTTAAACACATGCTGAACGTGCTTGAGCCACGTTACGACATTCCGTCGCGCACCCACTTCAGCAATAAGATTGTTCCAAGATCTTTATGAGCAGGAGAAGAAAAAAGTTGTGAATGAACTATCCCGAGCATCATCTGTTGCGCTCATGACAGACGGGTGGACGTCCAGCGGAACTATAAGCGCTCACTTCATCACAGCAGACTGGGAGATGAGAAGACACGCCCCCTCTACGAGAGTCACCTTGTGCAGGTACTGACACAAGCAGTGGAGGAATGGAAGATAAAGATATCCCAGTCACACGTGATAATGACAAAAATCAAATAATTGCAGAGAATGAGGCAGGACTGGGACCACAGATAGGTGCTTTGCACATGTAGTGAATTTGGCATCACATCTCAGTCAATAGGAGGGAGCGCCTCCTTGGGAGGATCAGGAAGGAGGTTTCCTACTTCCACCCAAGCACAACAGCTGCTCGTGAGCTTAAGACAAAGCAAGAAATGCTAAAGCTGCCTACTCATAAGCTCATACATGATGTCCCAACGAGGTGGAACTCCACTTATGATATGTTGGAGCAGCAGGCAGCTATATACTCTGCATTGACCCACAACACCCTGAAGACAAATGTCACCCTGTCTGATGATGATGTGAGAGTGGCAGATGAGGTCCTCCAGGTGCTTAAACCCCTCAAAAGTGTTCCATCTCTACTGAGCACTGAAACTTCACCATCTGTGTCAATGATCCTGCCACTGAAAACAAGGATTGTACAATCCATGGCTCCAAGTGTGGAAGACAGCAGCATCACTCCAGATGTCAGCCTTTATGTTTCAAGGAAGATGATGTTTCTTCTTATGTTGCACTTTAACTTCTTTTTTATTCATGGTCATTGGTCCAAGTTTAAAGAAAGGAGGAATGCCTTTTTATGTTGCACTGTTTTGCATTAATTATGTTAAAAGGAAAATAAAAATGCATGTCAAGTTGATCAACACATTGTATTATTTTGCAGTGCAATAACAGGACTGAAATGAAGGCAAAAAGGGCATTAATGGGAGCTTTAAAAAAAAAAAGAAGAATAAAAGAAGTAACTAAATAGTTACTTTTCACAGTAACGCATTACTTTTTGGTGTAAGTAACTGAGTTACTTTTGAAATAAAGTAACTAGTAACTGTAACTAGTTACTGGTTTTCAGTAACTAACCCAACACTGATTATAAAAAAGAAGTAGCAGGTAATTCCACCATTAAAATGTTGGTTAGAGTACTTTTATTGAACATTTTTTAAATATTGAAATTTCTCCTCTTGTTAATTCCACCTGAAGTTGGTTGCATGTGAATGTATTTGTTATTAACTGTTCATTACTTTCTTCTTTGTACCTAATTGTCTTACAAGAAATAAGAGGAATATAGGAAAGCTCACCTGTAGTGTTTAGTATTTATTTCACAGTCTCGCTGGTGGATTTGTTGTTTTTTTTTGCTAAAATGTTGCTTAATCATTTTGAACTCACATAATTGTTCATGATTGCATCGTCAACCACACATTCTCCATTGAATGGAATCGTTGTTGAAACGAATCGTTACACTCGTACTCTTTTGATAAAACATTTGCTGACCCCTGACCTAGAAAATACCTCCTCCTATTCTTTTTATCCATAATCAGTATTAAGGATTCTCTTTATTACCTTCCATCTTTCCTTTGATGGGTCAGGTGTAAAAGCAAGGAAGAAACATAAACAATCATCTTTTAACTACATATGAACAACACACAACTTGTGATACTGTGTCATTATTGATTTAAGAAGAAATGCACTGACTGTGGGTGGAAAAACACACATTCAGTATTGAATTAGCGACAAAGAGTCAACAACTTCAGGAGTCCCCTGCAGCACCAAAACTTCACTATTTGAATCCTTTGAAAGCCTCCTGACTGCTGCTCATCATCCCAGCTACAGGAGAGACATCTTTCAACTGCTCCTGGTCCTGCAAGAGCCACAGAAGAGGTTGCCTAGCAACCTGAAGCCTTGGTCTGCGGGAGTTTGGAATGTGTTGCAGTGATCTTGATTGACGGGCTGACACTTCGAGTTGGCTTTTGATCGGCGCAAGGTAGAAAATATGCAAGTTAAAGTGTCGCCGCTCACTAAAGTGGCAACCACCGTCAGCGGGCTGCTACAGCAACTATGCCAGAACCCGAGCTAAGTGACCTACTTCTTAGCCCGGAACCCTCCCCTCGGTCTCCACAAATGAGTTCCTGCAAACAGGATATGAAGCCAAGCAGGAAATCACTTTGGTCTTAAAGAAAACTGACCACCTCATTTCAAAAGTAGACAATAGAAATAGACAACCTAGATCAAGCATGAACGTGTGGCAAGTCATGTGGAAAGATGTCAAAGTGGTTTTCATCCCAGTTATGGCTGCTATACATTGTTTGACATCTTCATGTGGAAAGATGCCAAAGTGGTTTTCATCCCAGTTATGGCTGCTATAGATTGTTTGACATCTTCATGTGGAAAGATGTCAAAGTGGTTTTCATCCCAGTTATGGCTGCTATACATTGTTTGACATCTTCATGTGGAAAGATGTCAAAGTGGTTTTCATCCCAGTTATGGCTGCTATACATTGTTTGACATCTTCATGTGGAAAGATGTCAAAGTGGTTTTCATCCCAGTTATGGCTGCTATACATTGTTTGACATCTTCATGTGGAAAGATGTCAAAGTGGTTTTCATCCCAGTTATGGCTGCTATAAATTGTTTGACATCTTCATGTGGAAAGATGTCAAAGTGGTTTTCATCCCAGTTATGGCTGCCATCAGAGTAGAACAGCCAATAATCAATGAATTTGCCCCTGGAGTTCATCATTAATTATATCAATTGTTTTAAGTAGACTGTCTATTTTACAGTAAAAACTTCACATTTATGTTACTGTAAAATAGGGACAAGCGGTAGAAAATGGATGAATGTAAAATAGTGTTTTTTTTGGGGGGGGGGGGGGGGGGGGGTTACAACATTTTACGGTAAAAGTAAAAACTGTTTTTTGGGAAAAGCTTAGTTGCCAGAGTTTTTGTGTTAAATTCACATAGTTTTTTATTGTTCATGGAAAAACAGTACAAGTTCTTTTTGAATTCTGGCAATTTAGCTGCCAGTTTTTCTACCATAAAAACAAGGAAGTTCAGAATGAGTGTGGGGTCCATAATAAACCGTAAGGGCTCTTCAGGCCCGTACCCTTCCCAGTCAACCAAGTACTGGAATCCACGACCGCGGCACCTGGTGGCCAGCTGTCACGGCGCGGGCTCAAACTGGCTTTTCCCCGGCAGCTGGGTCTTCCAGCGCGCCGAGACATGCCCCGGCTTGCGCTGGCCGCATCACGCCTACATGCCGGCAAGGCTTTGGGCAATCTGCACACCTGGAGCTGATGATCAGACCTGCCTTCATAAGCCTGCACAACCTGCCATCCCTCGCCAGAATATAGTCTTCTGTACCGTAAGCCTATCCTTGACTGACTGACTGACTGACTGACTGTCTCTCTCTCTCTCTCTCTCTCTCTCTCTCTCTCTCTCTCTCTCTCTCTCTCTCTCTCTCTCTCTCTCTGACTGCCACCCTCGATCCTCGACCCCTCGCATGGACACAGACTCTGACGCCGCTCTCTCGCCCTGGATCATCTGCCTGCCCCACGGACTGCCTTCATGCCTTGTTCCTCCTCTCGAGTCAACACTTCTGGTAAACACTCAGCAATGAATTCCTACACATAGTCTTGCACCATCCACAGTCTTGGATTTTTCACACACCATTCTCCAGTTATTTAAATGATATTTTGATAAGGAAAGGTAATGATGCTGATTTACAATTTATTACAATATAGATTAAAACCGTCCAGTTGTCAATACTAAAAATAGCAATATTATGGTGAGGGTACAGCCCGCGACAGGCGTAGTGGGTCCCCCACGGACTTCTGTGAAGTAACAACCCCCCCAACCCTACACACCCCGAATTGTAAATAATGTAAATAATTCAATGTATACACCCTGATGATGATCTTGTGTGATGACTGTATTATGATGATAGTATATATCTGTATCATCAATCAATTTAAGTGGACCCCGACTTAAACAAGTTGAAAAACGTATTGGGGTGTTACCATTTAGTGGTCAATTGTACGGAATATGTACTTCACTGTGCAACCTACTAATAAAAGTCTCAAACTCAAGAGAAAGGGAAATACTGGGAAATAAGTTAGCGAAAGAGAAGGTTAGGTTAGTAGTGGAAGATATTTTAGGATTGCACTCAGAACATCAAGGTTACAAAGCATTACATACATTAAAAAAAAAAGACTGGGTTAAATAAAATAAAAACTATATATAAGAGGGTTCCATCTCGGTCCACACTCCATGTCAGAAGGTGGCGGTAATGCACAACAGAAGGTTGCTTGCCAACCGCCATTAAACCAAAGAAGAAGAAGAAAACTCCATACTGAAGGGGGCGCTAAAGCTGTAATGCAGCAAAGTAATGCAGAAGAAGAAGAAGAAGAAGAAGAAGAGAAGAAGAAGAAA
Organism: Nerophis lumbriciformis; assembly: GCF_033978685.3. Classification (NCBI taxonomy): domain Eukaryota; kingdom Metazoa; phylum Chordata; class Actinopteri; order Syngnathiformes; family Syngnathidae; genus Nerophis; species Nerophis lumbriciformis. The sequence continues at coordinate 36,348,072 of NC_084575.2, forward strand.
AAGAAAAGAAGGAAGCGTCGACCTTCTACTAGTTAGCAATACATAATACTAGTTAGCAATAAATAATACTAATTAGCAATTAATAATACTAGTTAGCCATTAATAATCCTCTGCGGCGTCTCTTCTTGCCTCTGACACGTAAGAAACTTTATTTATGTGACAAGATGTTGCCTGCGGAGGCTTGTGGGGAATTCATTTGTACAAATGAGTGTTCGTCCATCCATCCATTTCTACCGCTTGTCCCTTGTTCGTATTTGATCCAAATGTAGCAGAGCTCCACAAAGTGAGTCTAGAGCTGAACTTCACGTCCAGGTGACCCTGAGCAAGACACCCAAGCCCAAAATGCTCCTGATGGGTCGGGACAAGCGGTAGTAAATGGCTGGATGGGTCGTGGACTTTGCATGGCAATGTGCTTGTTCTTAAAGTGCAATGACATCATAACTTTATTCAACAAGGACAAGTCCCTGACGTCACACAATAGTGTCATGTGTTGTTTATTCAACAAGGACAAGTCCCTGACGTCACACAATAGTGTCATGTGTTGTTTATTCAACAAGGACAAGTCCCTGACGTCACACAATAGTGTCATGTGTTGTTTATTCAACAAGGACAAGTCCCTGACGTCACACAATAGTGTCATGTGTTGTTTATTCAACAAGGACAAGTCCCTGACGTCACACAATAGTGTCATTTGTTGTTTATTCAACAAGGACAAGTCCTGACGTCACACAATAGTGTCATGTGTTGTTTATTCAACAAGGACAAGTCCTGACGTCACACAATAGTGTCATGTGTTGTTTATTCAACAAGGACAAGTCCCTGACGTCACACAATAGTGTCATGTGTTGTTTATTCAACAAGGACAAGTCCCTGACGTCACACAATAGTGTCATGTGTTGTTTATTCAACAAGGACAAGTCCCTGACGTCACACAATAGTGTCATGTGTTGTTTATTCAACAAGGACAAGTCCTGACGTCACACAATAGTGTCATGTGTTGTTTATTCAACAAGGACAAGTCCCTGACGTCACACAATAGTGTCATGTGTTGTTTATTCAACAAGAACAAGTCCCTGACGTCACACAATAGTGTCATGTCTTGTTTATTCAACAAGGACAAGTCCCTGACGTCACACAATAGTGTCATGTGTTGTTTATTCAACAAGGACAAGTCCCTGACGTCACACAATAGTGTCATGTGTTGTTTATTCAACAAGGACAAGTCCCTGACGTCACACAATAGTGTCATGTGTTGTTTATTCAACAAGGACAAGTCCCTGACGTCACACAATAGTGTCATGTGTTGTTTATTCAACAAGGACAAGTCCCTGACGTCACACAATAGTGTCATGTGTTGTTTATTCAACAAGGACAAGTCCCTGACGTCACACAATAGTGTCATTTGTTGTTTATTCAACAAGGACAAGTCCTGACGTCACACAATAGTGTCATGTGTTGTTTATTCAACAAGGACAAGTCCCTGACGTCACACAATAGTGTCATGTGTGGTTTATTCAACAAGGACAAGTCCCTGACGTCACACAATAGTGTCATGTGTTGTTTATTCAACAAGGACAAGTCCCTGACGTCACACAATAGTGTCATTTGTTGTTTATTCAACAAGGACAAGTCCCTGACGTCACACAATAGTGTCATGTGTTGCAAAGTTGTCACTTTTTGTTTATCACTGCTGAAATGTTAAAGGGCGTCTGTGTTATAGAAAAACAGTTTTGGTTTGGATTTGATCATTTATGAATACACAAAACACTTTGAAAGTGTATTTTAAACAACCATTATGATATTTGCTTTACAGTAATAATGGATGAATGTGATTTTAGAATATTGACATTGACAGTGTTGCTAGTTACTACCTACTTTAATTTGAAGCTTATACCTATATGAACTATATTATATGCACATATTTTAGAACTATACTATATGCACATATTTTAGAACTATATTATATGCACATATTTTCAATCTGTCAGATTGTTGTATGGCTTAGCACAATCAGATGTTAAGAGTGCCTTGGATAGACATGAATCCCAAGGCAGAAGTGAGTGAACCCTCACACTGCCAACAACTCAGTTGTGTTTTCATTGCAGATCATTCTTGAACTTTGCGTTATGTGGAGTTGACCACCATGTGGTCCTACATTGGAAGGAAAGCGCCTCTCTTCAGAGGCTCTGTGGGGGGCTGCAGTTGTCCAAGAGTCACTCAGGTGACTCGGGCCTGTAGTAGTCTGCTGACTGACAGCAGGAAGGGGCTTGTCCTGCACTCCCAGTCCACAGACATATACGAGAACCTTTCCCTGGAGAACTGGATAGAGGACAACGTGGACCTGGAGCAACGCAACATCCTACTGCTGTGGCGCAGCAGGCCAGCCGTGGTCATTGGGCGACACCAGAATCCCTGGCAGGAATGCAACCTGTCACTCATGAGGCATTCAGGAATAACTTTAGCCCGAAGACAAAGTGGTGGAGGCACGGTCTTCCATGACCTAGGAAACCTCAACTTGACCTTCTTTGCTTCGAAGAAGGCGTATAACCGCCAGAGGAACCTGAAGGTCATCACGGACGCTCTGAAGTGTCTTCGACCTGGACTGGAGGTCCAAGCCACCAAAAGGTTCGACATCTTTCTGAAGGGGCAGTACAAGATCTCAGGTGGGTTTGAGGTAGGGCTGGGTGATATGGCCTTTTAATAATATGTGGATATGTTTAGTCCATGTCACCATACACCATATATATGTGGATATGTTTAGTCCATGTCACCATACACCATATATATGTGGATATGTTTAGTCCATGTCACCATACACCATATATATGTGAATATGTTTAGTCCATGTCACCATACACCATATATATGTGGATATGTTTAGTCCATGTCACCATACACCATATATATGTGCATATGTTTAGTCCATGTCACCATACACCATATATATGTGGATATGTTTAGTCCATGTCACCATACACCATATATATGTGGATATGTTTAGTCCATGTCACCATACACCATATATATGTGAATATGTTTAGTCCATGTCACCATACACCATATATATGTGGATATGTTTAGTCCATGTCACCATACACCATATATATGTGGATATGTTTAGTCCATGTCACCATACACCATATATATGTGGATATGTTTAGTCCATGTCACCATACACCATATATATGTGGATATGTTTAGTCCATGTCACCATACACCATATATATGTGGATATGTTTAGTCCATGTCACCATACACCATATATATGTGGATATGTTTAGTCCATGTCACCATACACCATATATATGTGGATATGTTTAGTCCATGTCACCATACACCATATATATGTGGATATGTTTAGTCCATGTCATGATACATCATATATATGTGGATATGTTTAGTCCATGTCACCATACACCATATATATGTGCATATGTTTAGTCCATGTCACCATACACCATATATATGTGGATATGTTTAGTCCATGTCACCATACACCATATATATGTGGATATGTTTAGTCCATGTCATGATACATCATATATATGTGGATATTTAGCCTTAGCCTTGAATGAACACTTGATGCATATAATGACAGCAGTATGATGATTCTATGTGTCTACATTAAAACATTCTTCTTCATACTGCATTAATATATGCTACTTTTAAACTTTCATGCAGAGAGGGAAATCACAACTAAGTCAATTGAGCAAAAGTGTATTTATTAAACAGTTATTAATCAGTGGCACAAACAAAGTGCAAGATTGTCAGAGACATTTTAAAAGAAACTATTAGTGCACTTTTGTGCATGATGTCACTAAGATGACATATCAAAAATTAAAGTGCACTTTTTGTACAGAACGCCACTACAATAGTTTAAAACAAATAAAGTGCACTTTAGTGCATGATGTCACACAAGATATTTCAATAAGTGTCAAATAAAAATGAGCTGCATAATAGGAAATCAAATAGTGTATGTCCTTCACTATGTGGTAGGTTCCTGCGGACGTTATCTCCTGTTGTTGACAAGTTTTTTCATACAGTGTTGATGTGGAAATGGTTGCTTGGGCATTTTGTGGGTGTGGCACTGACCGGAGGTGTTGACATGCAGAGTTTCAAGCACTCTTCATTCTCTAGCGGGCGACTTTTCAAATGATGCTACAAATTAGCCGTAATGCTACTTTTTGTAGCAACACTTTTGCCGCACACTTGACATATTACAGTTGTCTGTTCAACATCTTCCCGCTTGAAGCCAAACCACCGCTAGACGATGGACCCCACGCTGTTTTTCATGGGAATTCCCGCGACCCCGAAAGGGACAAGCAGTAGAAAATGGATGGATGAATTCTTCTTCCTTCATTTGTTACCAGATTTGCACCTTCTTTCTCTGGTATTACCACTCTCACCGCTAGCATCACAGCTAACTTTACCCATGCTGCTACCTCTCTGCTGGGCGAGGTATGACGTTGCATGCGCGACAGTATGTGACGTTTGTAAGAAGGTGCGCTTGTTTTATGTCTCTGTGAGAAGGAGAGACAAGAAAGAGTGAGAAGAGTCTGTAGTGTAATGCCTGCAGCTAAAAGCAACTGCGTGAGAACGTATACTCCAATATCACCATATAGTCATTTTCTATATCACACAGAGACAAACCTGCGATACATACAGTATATTCCATATATCCAGTATAGTCCATATATCGCCCAGCCCTAGTTTGAGGGCAGTTATAACTACAAGAGTGAATGGGATTCTTATTTTGTTCTCTATCTAATGTTATGTTGAGCCAGGAAGTGCATCCAGAATTGGCAGGAAGTCATCATACCACCACTGCACACTCCTGCATTCAGCAGACCAATCTGCCCTCTCCACCGTCTTCCGCTCTTCCTGCCAGGGTCTCCGCAGCAATGCCACGCCCAGTGTGCCCTCACCTGTGGCCAACCTGCTGGACCTTGACCCCAGCATGCAGTGGGAGGAGCTGCTGGATGCACTGGCCAATCAGTACAGTGCAGGTATTGAATGCCTGTTTGGAAGCTAACTTTGCCACCTTCAGATTGTTTTCTTTTGCATTGTTCCTCAGAGTTTGGTGTCAGCTCTGCAAAAAATCCTGTTAGTCCTGCTGATGAGTCAGCATTTCCGGGTGTCAGCAGGGCGGCCGCAGAACTACGAGGGTGGGACTGGATATTTGGAAAGACCCCAAAGTTCAGTGTCCAAACGCTCCTGACAATGACTGATAACACTTCATCAGCTGAATGCACGGCACATCTTTGTGTGGAGGTGAAGAGTGGCGTGATTGACAAGTGCCACTTGGACCTTCCTACTGACTGGCTTCCACCTGGCCTCACCAGCAAGGTGAGCAGAGTGCTGGAGGGAGAGCAGTTTTGTTCACAACGCATCGCTGCGTCGTTTGCTGTGGTGTGGCGCTGTGAGAGCAGCAAACACTGTAACAGACTTCAAAGACTGTGTGACGCCATCTTGGCTGCCATGGGTGAACACAAACATAAGGGAACATTAGCTGTGTCCCAAGTCAGGGCTGTCACCATGTAGGCCTCCTCTAGCTCTGATCACACATGTCTCACTCCTGACACAAGTCAGGGCTGTCACCATGTAGGCCTCCTCTAGCTCTCTTCACACATGTCTCACTTCTGACACAAGTCAGGGCTGTCACCATGTAGGCCTCCTCTAGCTCTCTTCACACATGTCTCACTCTGACACAAAAGTTAACATAGTTGAAATACGCCTGAGGTATGAGTGACCACAACATATAGGGAAGTGTCTTGACAAAGTCCTCATTTGAAGGAGGCCTCAAACCTTCATATCACTCTTTAAGAGTTTCATTTCAATCCCTAGTTCTTTCATGCACATACCTGAATGTTTGCCATTGTATGTTGTGTGTGTGTGGGTGTGTACATAAATGTATATTTGTGTGTGTGCGTGCATATATATGCCTGTTTTTAGCGTGTCTAACACACATCCTTCCACTTTCTGTTTGCGGCACTTGGTGGAAAAAGTTTTGAGAGTGATAGTGTTGGTCAGTGGCACTCTAAAATATATGTTTTGGTATTTCAATTTTCTTTTCATAAACGGATATTGAAAACAAAGAAGTCTGTGTACGTCGCAACCATTCGTTTTTCGTTTGGAATAGAAAGATTATTTTACGTAAGTCCATTTCTCCCGTTTTTAACTTTGATAATAAAAAACGTATCCTAATCCATTATCTTCCATCCAATTTAAATGTTTTAAAAAATGGAAAATGGGAATCAAAATGAGTGAAAAAGTACTTTCTCTATTGGAGGTTCAAAGTTTGGACATACCGTATTTTTTGGACTATAAGTCGCATTTTTTTTCATAGTTTGGCCGGGGATGCGACTTATACTCAGGAGCGACTCGTGTGTGAAATGATGAACACATTAGCGTAAAATATCAAATAATATTATTGATCTCATTCACGTAAGAGACTAGACGTATAAGATTTCATGGGATTTAGTGACAGATTGTTTGGTAAACGTATAGCATGTTCTATATGTTATAGTTATTTGAATGACTCTTACCATAATATGTTACGTTAACATACCAGTTGCTTATTTATGCCTCATATAACGTACACTTATTCAGCCTGTTGTTCACTATTCTTCATTTATTTTAAATTGCCTTTCAAATGTCTATTCTTGCTGTTGGCTTTTATCAAATACATTTCCCCAAAAAATGCGACTTAGATTCCTGTGCGACTTATTTATGTTTTTTTCCTTCTTTATTATGCATTTTCGGCCGGTGCGACTTATACTCCGAAAAATACGGTATGCGTATATTGCACATGCACAGTGTCTTTTGTGTGAGTGACCCTGACCAACAACAACAACAACAACAACAGAAGAAGATCGACTGGTGTTGTGCCAAAATGTGATTGCCTGCCAAAAATGGATTCCCTTCGCGGGAGCGCGCACCAGAAAGTATATTGTGTGTATTAATTTTTGTCAAATTTTCAATAAATGTAATATTTTGATATTCACACATCGCATATTTACACACTCATATTTTACTAGAATGAGCATTACATATATCAAAATCAAGTAGCTACTGTACTGTTTACTTGTTGAAATACCCCTTTTACAGCTCAAATATACCCAAACCACCACTTTGCTGCTGTCAAAAATTGATTCCAGATAAAATGAACAAAATGTCAAAGCATTTGTCTAAAAAACCCCAATATTATACATTTTGAAAATGTAAACGATAGCAAGAATATACCTACAAATTTCAGAAAATTTCACTCGCAAACACTTGTTTAAAATTTTTTACTGTACCAAACTTCTAAATAACTTAAGAAAAATCACCGATAAAAACTGGAAAAGTGTCACTGAAGGTGTTGGTGTGATGTCATTCTGTGACAGCTCCAGTATGTGCTGAGAGAATACATCTTTTTTACTTTTGTGTCATTTTTCCTTTTTCAAATTGCTCAACTTACAACTATTTACAGTGACATATATATATATATATATATACACACACACACACACACGCATGCATTAATACAGTATACATATATACACACAAACACTCAATTTGACATATAAATGAACATTACTATTTTTAATAAGTTACAGTAATATATAATTTATATATATATATACATATATATAATATGTATATTATATACATATATATTTATATAAATATGTCTGTGTATACTTACATAAACACACACAAGTGTTGGTACCAACCAAACCTAACCCCCCCTCCATATCCCATATCCCGGATTGTAAATAATGTAAATAATTCAATGTATATACTCTGATGATTATCTTGTGTGATGACTGTATTATGATGATAGTATATATCTGTATCATGAATCAATTTAAGTGGACCCCGACTTAAACAAGTGGAAAAACGTATTGTGGTGTTACCATTTAGTGGTCAATTGTACGGAATATGTACTGTACTGTGCAATCTACTAATAAAAGTTTCAATCAATCAAAACAAACTTACTTTGAGCTATAAATAACATAATTCCAGCCATCCATCCTTTCGGGGTGGCGGGGGGTGCTGGAGCCTATCTCAAGGCGGTGTACACCCTGGACAAGTAAATAACATCATTATTTACAGTAAGGTCTAGTGGTCAGAGTGTCCGCCCTGAGATGGGTAGGTTGTGAGTTTTTGTACTTATTATTTCTCAACTGTTTGTAAATGTCGCAATTTATAAATAAAGGTTTATAAAATAAAATGATTGTCACAAAAAACTTGTTTCGGGTGTAAAAAGAGACACTGCGCATGTGCAGTCTACGCATATGTCCAAACCTTGAACCGGAAATAGACAAATTACTTTTGATTCCCATTTTCGAATTTTTAGAACATCATTAAAATCGGATGGCAGATAATGGATAATGATCTGTTTCTGTTTTGTTGTTGTTGTTTTTTCAAACCAAAAATCGGGAAAAGTGGATTTTTATGTAAAACTATTTTTCTATTCCAAACGAAAAACGAATGGCCGCGACGTAGACGAAGCACAACTACTACAAGATTCACATTCTGGAAATAAACCATTTCAAATGACAACTGAATTATGTAGAGTACAACTATCATTTGTACTACTACGCTACACGGATAAACCTATAAAGTGTGGCGTTGTCTGTTAAGCCTTTATTTTGATATAGCGTACAGGATGTCCCCGACCGGATGTAACGCAATGACGCTTGTTGTTGTGACACATTGAATCCTGTGCTGCACTGAGTGCTGATTGGAATAAACGCATTGCTTGTGTAAACGGTCTGATCATTACAACCATAAAGTTGGTCTTAATACATAATATATATCAGTATACAGTTATTTGTTGGAACTAAAGAATGGCAATTCCTGAAATCTAAAGTGACAATTATTATTTTGTCTCACAAAGACTTCATAAAATGGTCCCCATTAACTATAGAAGAGATCAAAGTTGGCATTTAACATAGAAATGTTTGTCGACATTATTATGCTCCAAGCAACATTTTTTAACACATAAATGTCGATTTCTGAAAGTAAAAACTTCATTTTCTAATTGGCTTAATGGCTTAAAATGATCAATTCAATCTTGGAAAATGATTCAAAGTACAAAAGCCCTTAAATTGATATCTTTATTGAAGAATTTTAAAGTGATTTAGTTAGCCCTTGTTTGTAATTTATCATATTGTTTGTTATTATTATTTCATTACTCTACTTGTATTTGCTTTCATTTTCTTTCCTTCCACATTTTGTGAAAGACATAATTTGCTCAATTTGAAATTGTTGAGATATGTTGAAAGTGCCTCGGTGTTTTAAGTGCATTGAGAATATATGTTTGTATGTACATTGTGCAATTCCAAAAAGAAATGAAAAAGACTTCATCACATGAACCCTGCTGTGACGCATGCGTAAATGAGGACGTTAGCAGCTTTCAAAAAGAAGAAACGAAGAGGCTTCACTTTGTGCTTTTTCCAGGAAGCAAACCTAAAATGGGGACACAACGACGATGCGTGTATTATTGTAGCATTTATCAACACCAAATATTCAACGGTAATGAGTGAAGTTACACAATCAATTGGTGTTGCGTGTAAGTTCTTTGCTGTGTCGCAGTTGTTGACTGACGCGCAGCAAAAGCAACCAAGAGAGTGAGCTCGTGTCACAGCACAGACGATCTGTGTGGAATATGCGCCGTGTGGCATATTGGACTAGCGGAGAAGCCAAGCTGTAGGATGGGGAAGAAACAGAAGAAATGTGGAGAGGACAGGTAAGCAAAGCACTCGCAGGCGTCACATGGCGGCCTGTCCTCACTCACACGCCCTGGCCCTGTCTTCACTCACACAGCCTGGCTGCCAGCGGCCAGCTGCGTCCTTCTACTGCCTCACTTAGCTTAGCATCTAGCTAACCACGAGTCAGCGGACTGGCGTCTAATGTTTGTCAGCAAACTAACCAACCGGCTTATGTTGTCTTTATGTCGGCGTCAGCTGCCATCAGTCACGAGTTAGCTTCCAACTCTTTACAAAACTCTTCAACAAACAAACGCATGAATGTTGTTTACTCGTCTGGTTGACTTTACAATGGCTATAAAGGTATTAGCCAAATACGGTACGGCTATTCTCCGCCATATGTCCGCTATCAGTCCTCTGACCTACTCTGCGTAGAATGTGTGCTCTTTCACCTGCTAAATGACCACCATAGTTACTTTATCCTCATCATACACCTGCTAAATGACCACCATAGTTACTTTATCTTCATCATACACCTGCTAAATGACCACCATAGTTACTTTATCATCCTCATACACCTGCTAAATGACCACCATAGTTACTTTATCTTCATCATACACCTGCTAAATGATTACCATAGTTACTTTATCCTCATCATACACCTGCTAAATGACCACCATAGTTCATCCACTGCACGTTAGCCTCATCATACACCTGCTAAATGACCACCATAGTTACTTTATCCTCATCATACACCTGCTAAATGACCACCATAGTTACTTTATCCTCATCATACACCTGCTAAATGACCACCATAGTTACTTTATCTTCATCATACACCTGCTAAATGACCACCATAGTTACTTTATCTTCATCATACACCTGCTAAATGACCACCATAGTTCATCCACTGCACGTTAGCCTCATCATACACCTGCTAAATGACCACCATAGTTACTTTATCATCCTCATACACCTGCTAAATGACCACCATAGTTACTTTATCTTCATCATACACCTGCTAAATGATTACCATAGTTACTTTATCCTCATCATACACCTGCTAAATGACCACCATAGTTCATCCACTGCACGTTAGCCTCATCATACACCTGCTAAATGACCACCATAGTTACTTTATCCTCATCATACACCTGCTAAATGACCACCATAGTTACTTTATCCTCATCATACACCTGCTAAATGACCACCATAGTTCATCCACTGCACGTTAGCCTCATCATACACCTGCTAAATGACCACCATAGTTACTTTATCTTCATCATACACCTGCTAAATGATTACCATAGTTACTTTATCCTCATCATACACCTGCTAAATGACCACCATAGTTCATCCACTGCACGTTAGCCTCATCATACACCTGCTAAATGACCACCATAGTTACTTTATCTTCATCATACACCTGCTAAATGACCACCATAGTTACTTTAGCCTCATCATACACCTGCTAAATGACCACCATAGTTCCATCCACTGCACTTTAGTCTCATCACACAACATTGCTTAGAGTGAAGGTTTGGTTTAGCTAGTGGACTCATTGATAATCTGCAGGTTTATTACTGTTCAATAAGTAAATGTCACAGCATCACGTTGCTGTCATGTTGTGTTAATTCCTCTGGCGTGTAGTCACATTGTGTCTAGGTTGGCGAGTCAGCAGCTCATGTTGTTGGAACAGAGGGACCAGAATGACAGGCTTATTGTGGTCCGCTGGAATGTTTTTTGACTGATCGATTTTCTTCCATCAGCTCGAAAGATGATGACATTGATACTCTGGCGGCAGAAATTGAAGGAGCTGGAGCCTTAAAGGAGTCAAAAGGAAAGAAGAAGAAGAAGGGAGTGAAAAAGGAGGATTTTGAGTACGTGATCTCCTTTTTTGTCTTTTCTTTGCTGATTCATGACTAACACATCTATCTACTGCTGCAGTGAGGATGACATCCTTAAGGAGCTGGAAGAATTGTCCCTGGAGACTAGGGGTGTAACGGTACGTGTATTTGTATTGAACCGTTTCGGTACAGGGGGTTCGGTTCGGTTCGGCGGTGTACCGAACGAGTTTCCACACGAACATATTAAGCTAAGCTAAAGTCTTAACAAGCTGCTCCGCTTCCTTCTGCCTGTCTCTGTCAGTCCTCTACACAGCACCCAGCATTGTCCCACCCACACAACCATCTGATTGGTTACAAACAGAGCGGTAACAGCCAATCAGCAGTGCGTATTCAGAGCGCATGTAGTCAGTGCTTAGCGTTAAGCAGGTAAGCATCAGGCTGCGGACTCTCCCCAAATTATAATAAGCACCTCCCAGTCAACTACTAGTCACATCACTATGAGCCCGTTGACCTTCTAGAAATATAAACTGCAGCTCAGCTCGCTCGCAGTCCTGGCTTGAGGTGAAGGCTAATTCGCTTTAGCGTTACGTTAGCTCAGTTTGCTGTGTGTGTGTGTGTGTGTGTGTGTGTGTGTGTGTGTGTGTGTTACGGACAGCAGAGCCCTGTCTGTCTGTTATTTCACTTTACTTTTTTCTGTGTTGATTGAGCTGTGTTGAAGCAGCAAAAAAGGACATTATGTTAAATGAAGAGTTTCTGTCTCTGATAGTTGATATAATAATGTAAGTGCATCATGAACATGAACTCCATGGTGTTCAGGGATGAATAGTCTCTCCTTTTGCTATTGTACTATTTCTTCAGCTATAGTTACATTAATCATTAGTAATGCAGCAGCCTAGTTTTGAATGGCAGGGTCCCTGCTGTCACATGTTGATAAAAATATAACATTTACATAATACAAATCAACTACAGGCTTCCCAAATGCTGTAATAAATGAAGCATGATGAGTTGACTTGAAACTGTTTAATGTTACACTTTTTACATGTAGAAGAAAAGTTTTGTCATTTTATTTAATCTGAGCAACAACTTGAGGCAGTTTAATGTTGATTAACGTGGGCAGAATTATTATAGTGTTCCCAATGTTAAAAGGATAAAGCCATTGTTTACAAATTTGGTACATAAAACATTTTTTATTTTGTTGTTTTCTTACTGTACCAAAAATGAACCGAACCGTGACCTCTAAACCGAGGTACGTACTGAACCGAAATTTTTGTGTACCGTTACACCCCTACTGGAGACACATGGTGAAGCAGTCTTAATTTGCCAAACATGATTAGAAGGCTACACAGTACAAGCATTTATTTACAGGGGTCTCTAAATTATTCTCTTTGCAGACAAATGATGTGGAAGTGAAAGATGAGAACGTGGAGCCTCCCAAAGCAGAGAAGAAAAAGACCAGAAAGGGCAAGAAGCAGAGTGTCAGCCCTGAGGAAGATGAAGACAATGAAAGAGCAGCTGAGGAGGAGAAGAACGGACATCAGGTGGGATAGAGAGGGCCTTATTGCTGCTTTCTATTTTTCTTTAACTTTTGAGCCCGTTTGTCACTGACGTTGTCATTGTTGCTCCTTAAGGTGGCACCTGAGGGGCCGTCCGAGTCTGATGAAGAGAGCAGCTCACATTCTCGTCTCAAGAACAAAGGAGGTCAAAAGGAAGACATAGGGCCTTTAGACTCTGAAGACGAAGGTGAGATTGGAAAAGAGGGAGCGTGTGAATCTGAGGACGATGAGGAGTTCATGTCCCGGAAAGACAAGAAGAAGAACAACAAAAGTAAAGCTACAAAAAGTGATGATGAGGATGAGCAGGTGGAAGATGGAGGCTCTAAGATGAAAACTGCAGCACAGAAGAAGGCGGAGAAGAAGGAAAGAGATAAAAAGAAAAAGGAGGAGGATAGAATGAAGCAAAAGAAGCTGAAGGAGAAGGAAGTCAAAGAACCAGAGAAGACTTTAGAGGCCCCAGCTCCTGAAGTACTTCCAGCTGCAGCAGCAGTGGATGAACAGGAGGCCATGGATCCAGTCGCAGAGGGTAGGATGTGTGCCATTCCCCCGAGAGTGGACTTGGTGACTAACAATTCAAGTTTGTTGTTGTATGTCAGACGAGGGTGACAAGAAGAAGAAGGATAAGAAGAAGAAAAAAGGAGAGAAGGAAGAGAAGGAGAAAAAAAAGGGGCCAAGCAAGGCAGCAGTGAAGGCTATGCAGGAAGCTCTGGCCAAGATGAAGGAGGTGTGCTTTTGAGGAGAGAAGGAGTGATTTACCTGCTGAGAGTTGTGGTCCTCAGTTATCACAGCACTTTTATTTCTGTAGGAAGAGGAGCGCGCCAAGAGAGAGGAGGAAGAGCGAATCAGAAGGCTTGAAGAGCTAGAACAACAGAGGCTGGAGGAGGTATGAAACCAGCATCTCACCTAGTCTGACACTAAACGGACATTTGACCTTTTAAACCCCTGGTAGGAGCGTCTTGAACAGGAGCGCAAGGAAAAGAAGAAACTAAAAGAAAAGGAGCGGAAGGACCGTCTAAAGAAGGAGGGGAAACCTATGACTAAAGCCCAGAAGGAGGCCCGAGCTCGGGCCGAAGCCACACTCAAACTACTGCAGGCTCAAGGTGCTTCAGCCAATTGCCTCGCTACCTAATGGCTGACCTCATCATCAGCTGACCATTATTTCTTTGTGCAGGTGTGGAGGTGCCGTCCAAAGAATCTCTGCCAAAAAAGAAACCAGTTTATGCAGACAAGAAGAAAAAAAAGCAAGTTGCCCAAACATCAGAAGGTACTACTCATTAACAGCCCTGTAAATGTTTATTAGGTGCTTCACAAGTCTGGTTTCTCTCCCAAAAGTGTCAGAGGTGACCTTGCCAGCATCAGAGACACTAGAACCTGTTGCTACAGAAACAGAGGCAGTGGCGCCGCCGGTACCCGAGCCAGGTGAGAATCAGTTTGCGGCATGTAGAAGACAGATGAAGGGAGATTCCACTATCACCCTTCTGGCTTCTTTAGATGTTAGGCCTGATGCTGCCGTAGACGACTGGGAGGCCATTGCCAGCGATGAGGAGAAAGGTAGGCGATGAAGGATAACAAGTTACTGTCCCTTGTAGCAGCTCATTGGGTAATTGACTCTTTGGCAGAGTTAAAGAAAGTCCACATTGTGGTAAAGGAAGAGCCTGTTGGTCCACCTCAGCTCACAGCCAGTGAAGAGGACGAGGAGGACGAGGATGAGGACGAGGACGACGATGAGGATGAGGATGAGGAGGAAGAAAGCGAGGAAGCCCCGGTGGAGGATGTGCAGGATAGAAATGAGGCGGTGACAGGTCAGGGTAAGAAGGGGTCGGTAAAGGAGAGTGAAGATGAAAGCAGCGAAAGTGAGGATGATTGCATGACAAAGGAGGAGCGTCTGTACGACCGAGCCAAGAGAAGGATTGAGGTTAGTCTCTGGGAAAACTGGGCAGATGGATTTCAACTCTTCTCCCTCCTAATTTCCTGAATCTGTGTGTTGTCATAGAAAAGAAGAGCAGAGAACCTGAAAAACACCGACTTGGACAGCCTGAGATCCCCTGTTGTATGTGTGCTTGGACATGTGGACACTGGAAAAACCAAGATCCTGGATAAGGTTTGTATTTTTTGGTTGGCTTATCTCTGACTAGTTGATAGTTTGCTGACTGTTTTCTTGCTATTGTCAACAAAACGGCTATTGGTAGTGTGTAATTGCTGGGTTGCACGTGATGTCACATCTTCAGTCCATGTTCTTGGAATAAAGCGCAAATAGGCGTCTTCCTAGCTTCAAGTCAATTGAAATGCCTTTATATACAGTGGGTAAAGAAATGATTCAGACCCCTTTCAAGTGTTCACTCTTTAGCTGTGTCTCAATTGGTGGGCTGCATCCTTTCAAGGACCGAGCCCATGCGGTGGACAAAGTGTGGGTCCTGGTGAGAGTCCTCCAGCAGCGGCTCAAAGTTAAAGTTCAAGTTAAAGTACCAATGATTGTCACACACACACTAGGTGTGGTGAAATTTGTCCTCTGCATTTGACCCATCCCCTTTGATCACCCCCTGGGAGGTGAGGGGAGCAGTGAGCAGCAGCAGTGCCGCGCCCGGGAATCATTTTTGGTGATTTAACCCCCAATTCCAACTCTTGATGCTGAGTGCCAAGCAGGGAGGTAATGGCTCCCATTTTTTTTTAGTCTTTGGTATGACTCGGCCTGGGTTTGAACTCACAACCTACCCATCTCAGGGCGGACACTCTAACCACCAGGCCACTGAGTAGACTCACTAGGCTTCCACAATATCTGCTATCAATCACCAGCAGAGTGGCTTTTAAGAATAGACTAAGAGAAGTATTGCGGAAAGAGATTATTCTAGATTGTACCTAATGTCATGACTGGTTTTATTTATTATTGACTATCTTATTGATTATGGGACAAGCAGTAGAAAATAGATGGAAGGTACTTTTTCGTCACTTATTGTTTGTCTTTGGTACACTAATGTCATTGATGCTTTGTTTTATTTTTGCAAAAATATACATCTATTTTTATATTGCTCTTTTTATCTTTTGGTATGAACATTATTATGTAAACTCGAAGTTATTGTTTTTTGTTGTTGCTATTTTTGTATTACAACATTTTATTATTGATCATGTTGTACTGCATTGTAATCTTTTGTTTTGTGATTGTGTGCACCCCAGGAAGAATAGTCTCCACTGCGGTGTAGACTAATGGGGCTCTTTAATAAACTAAACTGAGTAGACTATTAGGACAACAGATTAAATGTAGCTATTGTAGCTCATTCTGGCATATTCACTGTGATGCTTTGCTTATATGTTGATCAATATGCATTGTCCTGATCAATTCAATTCCATTTTAGAGGAAGTGGCTAAGATGTACTGGCACCGTCGCTGTTGGATTGTCCTGTGGCTAGAGCCAAACGATCATGGGAGATGGTTGTCATGAAGATGTGTCACGTGTTGACAAGCATTCTAAAGCTGTTATTCCTAATTATTAGTTAATGATGGATTTATTTTTATGCTTGTTAAAAGGGCTGCGAATCTTTGGGTGTCCCACGATTTGATTCAATATCGATTCTTGGGGTCACAGTTCGATTCAAAATACATACCTGCCAACTACTCCGTTTTTCCCGTAATTAGTACGGTTTTCATCAACCTATTCCGGGTTACGGTTGCAGTGATAAAAAATACGGTTTTTCATTAATTAAAAAAAAAATTTTTTTTTAAATGCGCGAGGCTATTTATAGCACCGCTGCCAAGCACGAGGCATTGTTTCCAAACGAGCGAACGATCATGGAATCAGCCGGAGAAAAATCGCAAACGAGTCTTAAACCGAAAAGAAAACTGCAGTCATTCCGTGAAGAATATTCAAAAGCCTATCCGGGAATAATTATCCGTTCCAAAAAGGGTGAAAACTACGCGAATTGCACCTTGTGCAGACAAGATTTTTCGATCGGACACGGAGGAATTAGCGATGTAAAAGACCACGTTGGGACAAAAAAACACAAGTCTAATGCCGTTGCTAGCGATACAAGTGGAAAACTTTCAACGTTTTTCGGATTTTAGCCACAAAAAGGTAATGACACCAATGTTATCTATTGGAATTGTTTAGTACTGTTATACTGTTAAAAGTGTTTATACTATTTATGCTTTCAAGTCCAAGTTGAAGAAATCTTGTTAAATGTTGACAGCATAACTACCAAAATACAGAAGTATGTCCTTAATATTTTTGCAGTGCTATTTCTGTTGAAAAGTTCAAATGATTACATTAGAGATGTGATGTGCCACTTTTCAAGTGTCTGATGGCTTCAATTAATTTTCATTCATTTTTCATATTTTGAATTCTTTTGAAAGGCTTACAAAAAAACTACATTTGAATTGTAATTCCATGCTATTGACAGGACTATTAATTGTAATGAAGTTAGCTTACCATGTTTACAGTATGATAATTGTGATAGAAATGTAAATTTTAGGCACATAATATTTTTTACAATTGAACAAGGCAGTAGATTATACAAGCTTGGACAGAAAGTTAATAATGACACCAATTTTTTTTTTTATGGAATTGTTTAGTACTGTTTTACCATTTGTTTACTGTAAAAAGTGTTTATACTTTCAATGAACAAATTGAAGTCTTGTGAAAGGTTGACAGGATAACTGGCATTAACTGTCAAAATAATTTCAAACTATTGAAGTTAGCTTACAGAATAAACATGTCAATCAACCCATATGATTTTTGCTGTAATATTTTTGTTTTGAAAAGTCACTGTGACTGATAGAAAAGTGATGGTTTTAGCAATATTTTAACCTGTCTGAATGCTAATAATCATTTTTCGTCAGGGGGCGAAGCCTGAACCCCCCACCAGGACTTTGTCCTGGACCTACCGGGGCCTGCGGCCCCTGGACCCTGGCTACTAGGTTTTTCTGATTTCAAAAGTTGGCAGGTATGAAAATAGATTTTCTTCGATTCAACGCGATTCTCGATTCAAAAAGGATATTTTCCCGATTGAAAAGGATTGTCTATTCATTCAATACATAGGATTTGAGCAGGATCTACCCCAGTCTGCTGACATGCAAGCAGAGTAGTAGATTTTTGTAAAAAGCGTTTATAACATCATTGTAACTGAGCTACTGTGTTGAATAATTTCCCTTGTGGATCATTAAAGTTTGTCTAAGTCTATAATTGTAAAGGACAATGTTTTATCAACTGATTGCAATAATGTAAATTTGTTTTGACTATTAAATAACCCAAAAATATGACTTCTTTTATCTTTGTGAAAATATTGGACACAGTGTGTTGTCAAGCTTATGAGATGTGATGCAAGTGTAAGCCACTGTGACACTATTGTTCTTTTTTTATAAATGTCTAATAATGTCAATGAGGGATATTTAATCGCTGCTATGTTGAAATTGTAACTAATATTGATACTGTTGTTGATAATATTCATTTTTGTTTCACTACTTTTGGTTTGTTGTGTGTGGTGTTTGTGTCTCCTCTCAATTGCTCTGTTTATTGCACTTCTGAGTGTTGCTGGCTCGGGTTTGCTTTTGGAATTGGATTGCATTGTTATGGTATTGCTGTGTATTGTTTTGTTGGATTGATTAATTTTAAAAAAAATATCGATTTTCAAAAAAAAAAAGAGAATCGATTCTGAATCGCACAACGTGAGAATCGCAATTCGAATTCGAATCGATTTTTTTCCCACACCCCAACATGTTTATGCGTGTTGTAGTGGGACATGCACCTTTAAAAAGATGCAGAGAATACAGAAGAGTCCTCAAGGTCTATCTATACAGCAACACCACATGATCCTACTTTAATATGTGATTCACAATTGATCTAAGTTTGTCAATTTGGTCTCAGGATAGCCAGTAACAGTAAATATTGGGATAGTGAAAAATATAAAGGGGCTGAGTACTTTCCGTACCCACTGTATGCACTGTTCTATTCTAGTTGGCTGCGCCGTTTGATTGACAACCGATCAGTATTGGACAATATTTGTGAAAAAGTATGTAATTAGCCAGTGCCAATTAATGCCTTTCAATGCCAATCACGAAAGTCGATCCTCTCTGGCTGATACTTTTATTTTTGCTCTTTTGGCTGACTGATGCGGCAAACAGCTGACTGTGTATCTCCATACAAAATGTGGAGCTACTGTCATGGACAACAAGTACTCGTGCTTCTGGACCTCCATTCAGCTTGATGTAGATTTTACAGTTGGCGCTCCAAGTTCCCTGGATTTTTCCCTGCTTTCTCAAGTCGCGTGCTTTCTTGGCCATTTCAGCATTACGTTTTGTGAGATGCTCATTCATGTGCACGTTTGTTCCCTTCAGCTTTTTTCCCTGTTTCACCCATGCCATTTTAGATGTTCTGTTTATGAGTTTCATGAGGATGACTGGAGTGGTGTTGTTGTTTCTTCCATTCTGTGGGATGCATGTTTCTATGGTATTAATGTCGATTTCAATTACCTTTTGATTGCAGGAAGTTGACCACTTGCTGTTCTATTGAGACAATATCCATTTCATCTGGTTCACCTTCATTATTCCAAAGCTTTCGCGAAGGATCTTGGTTTAATTCGGTGCCCTGTCACAATGATATCATTCATTGGTTCATCCTGATCCATTTCATCTATGATATTCTTCAGCATGTTGTTGTCTCGGTTCACTGCAAGAACTTTTTCTTGAAGAGTCCTCATTTCTTGGCGCATTCCCTGGAAGTCCTCTCTTATGTTGTTATTCTGACTTTGCAGACTTTCTATATTTTCCTGCAGACTTCTCAGATCTTTTTTGTATTTGGTTTTTGCTTTTCTCTGATCTTCTTTAAGTTCTCTTACTGCTCTTTCCAGAGCTACTTTGTGTTCTATTCTTGCTCTTTCTATTTCATGGACTATTTTTTTTTTAGCCTCACATCTTGAGTCCCATCATGTCCTGTGTCCAACACCCAATCTTGCTCCCCCTTGTGTCCTGTGTTCAGATGACAGTGAAGGTTTCGAGATTTGAGTTTTCCTTTTAGATTTTGACATGGCGGCAGGTCGCTTGCGTCAGTGTCTCTTGTATCAGCTCTCGTGTGTGTGTGTGTGTGTGTGTGTGTGTGTGTGTGTGTGTGTGTGTGTGTGTGTGTGTGTGTGTGTGTGTGTGTGTGTGTGTGTGTGTGTGTGTGTGTGTGTGTGTGTGTGTGTGTGTGTGTGTGTGTGTGTGTGTGTGTGTGTGTGTGTGTGTGTGTGTGTGTGTGTGTGTGTAATATATATATATATATATATATATATATATATATATATATGTAATGTGTATGTGTTTATATGTGTATATACGTGTAAGTGTATATGTATATATCCATCCATCCATCCATTTTCTACCGCTTGTCCCTTTTGGAATTGTTGTGTTTTAAAATATATATGTGTGTATATATATTTGTGTTTTAAAATCTATGTATGTATGTATGTGTGTGTGTGTATATATATATATATATATATATATATATATATATATATATATATATATATATTATGTGTGTGTATGTGTATGTGTGTATATATATATATATATATATATATATATATATATATATATATATATATAGGGCTGCAACTAATGATTAATTTGATAATCGATTAATCTGTCGATTATTACTTTGATTAACAATCGGATAAAAGAGACAAACTACATTTCTATCCTTTCCAGTATTTTATTGCAAAAAAAACAGCGTACTGGCGCCATGTTCTTTCAACTTGCCAAATAAAACAAGGGAAATGTTACAAAAATGCACACTTTTGACACCCTCTGCTATAGATAATAAAACATTAAATCTGATAAATGTATGGGTAAAAAGCAGAGCCTGACGACGCATGCGCGTTTATCACAACTCTCTCTCTCTCTCTCTCTCTCTCTCTCTCTCTGTCTCTGCCCCTCCCTCACCAATGCTGCTGTTTGTTTTGTTTTTCACACCTTCTTAACCCTGAACGTACATTGAAAAGACACGCAACCCTAACTCAAAATGCCGGACATTTGAGGCATTTAAGAAACACCACCAGGACAGCTCCGCAAAAAAGGACATGTCTGGGGAAAAGAGGACGTATGGTCAGTCTATCCTAGCCCGGTCGATGGGTTTCACGTCCGGTAAAACCAATCGCTGCTAGTCCTCTTTTGCTAGCATGCTAGCAGCTAACGGGCTAGGATAGACTCACCACACGTCCTCTTCACTGGACATGTCCCCTTTTGCGGAGCTGTCAGGGCGGAGTTTCTTAAATGCCTCAAATGTCCGGCATTTTGAGTTAGGGTTGCGTGTATTTTCAATGTACGTTCAGGGTTAAGAAGGGGTTAAAAACACAACAAATTGTGCGTGCAGCAGCATTCGTGAGGGAGGGGGAGAGACAGAGATAGTTATGATAAATGCGCATGCGTCGTCAGGCTCTGCTTTTTATCCATAGATTTATCACATTTGATTTTTTATTATCTATAGCAGGGGTGTCAAAAGTGTGCATTTTTGTGACATTTTCCTTGTTTTATTTGGCAAGCTGAAAGAACATGGCGCCGGTATGCTGTTTTTTTTTCAATAGAATACTGGAAAGGATAGAAATGTAGTTTGTCTCTTTTATCCGATTATTAATCGATTAATCGTAGTAATAATCGACAGATTAATCGATTATCTAATTAATTGTTAGTAGGGCTGCAACTAATGATTAATTTAATAGTCGATTATTACTTCGATTAATCGATTAATAATCGGATAATAGAGACAAACTACATTTCTATCTTTTCCAGTATTTTATTGAAAAAAAAACCAGCATAGTGGCACCATGTTGTGGACATTGGGGGTGCAGCATACAGCAATAATAACACAGAAATGTAACTCATCAGATCAGAAGTGAATCAGATATTGTACACGTTTCTGTTGTGAATAATAAAGGATTCATTTTAGGCTGCCTCTGAATAATAGCATGAAATATTCCAACACCTTCATAACATTTAGTTATACTAAAGCGTCACTCAAATCTAAATATATTTATATAGCTTTATCGGGCCCGGCTACATTGATCCATTATGAAACCAACCTGAGATATTTCTGTCCGTTACGTTTATTTTGAAATTGGTAAGCATGCGTTTTCTCTCTCAAAACGGAGTCAAATGTGCCGGAGACACATTATCAGCCCCGCGTTGCAACAAAGGCATAACGTTAACGTTACTCACAAAAAAGTTGAACTCATGAATGCCTGTTGCCACTATGGACTTAAAAAGTTACGTACTGTGAGTTCTTCCCTTCATCCATGGCTCCAACATGTTTCCTTTTCAGCTGCTCCTGAAGCAATGTTGTACTTCCGTGCCATTTTGCAGGAAACACTCTTCTTTGAAGTCTTTAAAGTGAAGTGTTCCCACACTTTTCACGACTTAGGTGGTACACTTTTCTCCATTGAAGCAATAACCTCAAGATGTTTCTCCGCTAAACGATCCGTACTGTTTTCCTGCGCCATTTTTCAAATGTTTTCGCAAAGGAGGCGGCGTCGTCACGTGAGCTGCGCATGACACATCATTGGCTGGCTTACCTCCACCTCATGACATGTAGCCTCAGCGCCGCCCTGGCGCTGTTTTGTACTGTTTTTGTACTTATTTGGATTATTGTTTCTCAGCTGTTTGTAAATGTTGCAGTTTATAAATAAAGGTTTATTTAAAAAAAAAAAAAAAAAGCCTCCGTGCATAGCATAGTTCCAACGAATTGATGACTAAATTAATCGGCAACTATTTTTATAATCGATTTTAATCGATTAGTTGTTGCAGCCCTGATCGTTAGTTGCAGCCCTAATATATATATATATATATATATATATATATGTATGTGTGGGGAAAAAAAATCACAAGACTACTTCATCTCTACAGGCCTGTTTCATGAGGGGGTTCCCTCAATCATCAGGAGATTTTAATGGGAGCATTCACATACCATGGTTTATATAGGGCACAGAGTGGGTGGGTACAGGCTGGCGTAGGGGCGTGGTGATTGGCTCATGTGTTACCTAGGAGGTGTTTCCGTCTGTGGCGGCATGCTGATACAATTTCGCTGCGCTTGTTGAGGGATGATCAATATATATATATATATAATTTTAAATTCATGGACCCATCCAGATATAAATAAATTATGTCTCCATACATTTGTACTTGTACTTTTTTGAGTGTTGAAGGAAGTGTGGTTGACCAGATAGCTTGGCAAGTCCGCTTTGGTTGAATCGTTTAAATCTTTGGAAAAATCCATGATCACATTCTGCTATTTTTTGATGGTACCTGGCTTGTCTATTTGCCATTGAACTTTAAAAATATGCTCACGTCTATAATAAATAAACAGTAGCCATATCGAATGTTTGCCCGCCATCTGGGAGGGGGATGTCTTTAATGTCTCGTCAGCAATTTCAAAACATGTTTAGCAGCTGATACAGTTTTGATAACCAGCTAATGCCCTGTTAACAATTGCTGTGTTTGTCACTGGCCATTAATAGTCAGTCATTGTCTGCCTTTTACCCCAGGTCAGCTGAGTTCATTTGATTTCTAGCGGTTGAAGTGCTTGGTATTATCTGCTAACTCTTTGACTCAGTTCTGACTTGTTTTTTTGCACAGTTGCGACACACACACGTTCAAGATGGCGAGGCAGGAGGAATCACACAGCAGATCGGAGCTACAAATGTGCCCAAAGAGACAATTGAGGACCAGACCAAGATGGTGAAAAATGTATGAGAATGTATGCGCACACACACACACACACACACACACACACACACACACACACACACACACTCACTCTGACAAACTCACTCAGACACACCCACTTACATTGTTGAGTGGACCTCAGTATTTGTTTATGTAGTTTGACAGAGAGACGATAAAGATTCCTGGGATGTTGATCATTGACACACCAGGACACGAATCCTTTGGGTGAGGATTTGTCAAAGATGAAATGCTTGCTCATTTGCTTGGACACAGAGAAGAAACCTAATGACATGCCTTTCTTTATACCGTAAATGGTCTTATGAATGCCTGTGTTCCATATAATCAGAAATCTGAGGAACCGGGGTAGTTCTCTGTGTGACATTGCCATCCTGGTGGTGGACATCATGCATGGTTTGGAGCCACAGACTATTGAATCCATCAATCTGCTAAAGGAGAAGAAGTGTCCCTTCATTGTTGCCCTCAACAAGGTGATTTCTTATCAAGCGCTCGGTGTGTCATCTTGTGACGCTGGACAATCAATGCCCCTTTGCTCTTTAGATTGACCGTCTGTACGACTGGAAAAAGAGTCCTGAGACAGATGTTTTTGCGACGCTGAAGAAGCAGAAGAAAAACACCAAGGATGAGTTTGACGAGAGGTCAAAGGCCATCA
This sequence comes from Nerophis lumbriciformis, assembly GCF_033978685.3. Lineage (NCBI taxonomy): Eukaryota > Metazoa > Chordata > Actinopteri > Syngnathiformes > Syngnathidae > Nerophis > Nerophis lumbriciformis. Next base: position 36,372,517 of record NC_084575.2, read on the forward strand.
TCGTGGAGTTTGCACAGCAGGTCACCATAGCTGGTCTTCACTGATTCACCTCTGTCCTTATAACCTGCTGTTCTGTCATTCATCTCCATAGGGTCTCAATGCTGCCCTTTTCTACGACAACAAGGATGCTCGCACTTTTGTTTCGTTGGTTCCCACGTCGGCTCACAGTGGCGACGGAATCGGAAATCTCATCGCACTCCTTGTTGAGCTCACTCAGACCATGTTGGCCCGCCGGCTAGCGTGTTGCCAAGAGCTTCGAGCTCAAGTCATGGAGGTAAACTAGTTCTTCTAATGCCATTTGGGCTGCGAGCGCCTCCTAGAGGGCCGCCAAAAAGTATCTGTATACGGACCACAGCTGTATGAAGTTGTAATACACTTTTCCACCTCTTGTGGCATTTCTGACAATATCAAACAAACAGAGCTATTGTTAAGTTAAGTTAAAATGCCAATGATAGTCACACACACACTAGGTGTGGCGAAATGATTCTCTGCATTTGACCCATCACCCTTGATCACCCCATGGGAGGTGAGGGGAGCAGTGAGCAGCAGCGGTGGCCGTGCCTGGAAATCATTTTGGTGATTTAACCCCCGATTCCAAGCCTTGATGCTGAGTGCCAAGCAGGGAGGTAATGGCTCCCATTTTTATAGTCTTTGGTATGACTCGGCCGGGGTTTGAACTCACAACCTACCCATCTATAAAGTTATGGCTAAGTGGTGAAGCTGTATTTTCATTTGCACTTTTTTATTTACTGACGTTATTGTAATTCACTATTCATTTAGAAAGAACTGATTTATTTTAGCACTGTGTAATTGTATGTATATGTATTTTTTTTTTTCAGTTTCCATGAGTCCTTTCTTTTGCAATAAATTTAATTTGTATTTATTTTTATAATTAGCCTGACCTTACCCTCAATTATAATAGTGATCAACACATGTTGTCATTTGACAAGGTTGTGAACTAAGTAGATTAGATATAATTATTGACTACGATTAAAATCGTAGAGTAAAATAAAAAATTGAGTATTAATATTTGAGTAGGCTCCGGGCCCCTTTAGTGGAAAATGTATGCCCCGGTGTCAAAAATGTTAAGAACCCCTGCTAATGTACTCCATGCAGTGTGAAGAGAAACACTCTCGCTGTTGTTTGTGTTAGGTCAAAGCTTTGCCTGGCATGGGCACCACCATAGATGTTATCCTGATCAACGGATGCCTACGAGAAGGTGAGACCATCATTGTCCCTGGAGTAGAAGGACCAATCATCACTCAGATCCGTGGACTGCTGCTTCCGCCTCCTCTGAAGGAGCTCCGAGTTAAGGTACATATCTGAAGTCTGCCCATGCTGCTATACATGGTCTTAAACACAAAGTGACAGCAAGCCTAAAACGCTCTCAGAAAATGCTAATGACTGGGCTAAGAGGAGGAAAGCTGTCCTAAATACCCACCCCACATAGAATTGGGAAACGGATGTAAAGAGAAGGTGCTGGGTCATGACCAGCAATCTGTGCTATGACAGCATCTAACCTCTGAACCATGTGAGACTTCCTGTACCCAACTAGGGTATGCACTTGGAGCGTCGCCTGCACCTAGCCTACTGCTTCAGTGTGTACTGAAAGTTTTCACAAGCTTAAACGCAGAGGTCAAATTTCTTTAAATTAATGTAAATATTATTTTGAGACAATAAAAAAGATAGTCTTTATAATATTCTTAATATAATAAAGTATTTTACACCACCAATTTTGTATATAAAATGAGTAAATCCTATTTTATGAATCCTATTCACAAGCTGATTAACAGCTGTTTGACTTATTGATCACCATTGACTTGTCCTAACAGGACATACTTTACACTGCATGTGATAACGGATGTGAATCAGCTTTGCTGCGAAACATCTTTGTAGTCCGTCTTCCATCAATACCCATCAGCTTTCTCTGTGATAATGGACAGCGTGAATGATGTCACCGACGAGTTCTTGTGGTGAACAGGCCCATATTTGCACGTGAGAATTGATATGTGGGCTGAATAAACAGGCAGACGATCCAAGTAGAGAAAGACAAAAGTCGGGACTCTCTTGGTTTTGTCATTTTTCCCTATTTTTCGCGCTTTTAAGTTAGCATGGGTAAGTAAGCTATATTCTGAAAATGAAATGGAAGTATTTTGTTTGTCCCGTTCTACCCCATGTGTTCGAAATTGCTGCAGCCTTCCTCCGATGTTTGGCAAAAATAGAAGATCTGCCTTTTTGTGTGGAAGTATCCAGTCTTTCAGCGTGTCCACAAGTGATGGAAACTGACACATTGACTAAAATGAAAAGGTATCCGTGCTGGAGCAGAGCCGCGCCGTTACACAATCAGTGGAAATCCGGAGTAAGGGAGCATTAATACTTCTAGTGGGGTTCATTTTGGTCACCATCTTACCAAACCTTGATTTGCACTAAACTAGCGGGGCGAGACCCAACTCTCAAGCAGTCTCGGACCACTTGAAGTTAACTTTTGTGCAAATTATTACCGCTACAAGAACCAGCGCAAATAATATACCATATAACACGCTGTAATTACAAATATATAACCTAGTCCGACCTATTGCTGTGAACACTGTATTGTCATTGCAATATATTTTCTAGTGGTTTATTGTCTATATTTTCTAATGATTGATAAGCTCATTTAATTTCTTTGTTTGTGATTTTCTATAGAACCAATATGAGAAGCACAAAGAGGTGTCCACAGCTCAGGGTGTTAAGATTCTGGGTAAAGACCTGGAAAAGGCATTGGCAGGACTCCCTCTCCTGGTAGCACACAGAGATGATGAAATACCTGTGCTGAGGGTAACACACAACACATCCCCACCTCACTTTCCAAACACACTGATATTTACTCTGCTCTTTAGGATGATCTTATTCATGAGCTCAAACAAACTCTGAGCTGCATCAAGTTAGAGGAGAAAGGAGTTTATGTGCAGGCATCTACACTGGGATCACTGGAGGCTCTGCTTGAGTTTCTGCGCACATCCAAAGTACCCGTGAGTTGTCTTAATATCTGGTCAGCTGCTATATGTCTCGTGGAGGGAAGTATTTTCTTCACCCCTTGAAAGACTTGCCCTGTACAACATTTTTGTAGTGGGTTTATTGCAGTAGAAAGAAACAGCATTTAACAAATAATAAAGGTTATGAAATCATTTGTATTTGATCCCTTTGGAAAATGTGACTGTAACGTATATGCTTTTTTGTTGTTGCTTTGTCTGTTTCTCTGTTTTCGTCTTTTTTTCATGCTCATAGACTTTGATTGGACAGATGTATTCTAACTCGATTTCTCCAATCTAAATCTGAGTATGAACTGATGAAGCTTGCACACATAGGAGGCGAAACATCTTCTAAGACAAACTGAATAGTCCCGTTTGAATGCCCTGAGAATACAATGATCTGGATGAATGAGAAATCCATAGACACTTACCATAAAAAGTTTGGAACGTTATGTTTTAAGGGGATACATTTGGAAATTCAGCACTACAGCTGACCTTTTTAACTCTGTTTGTGTGTGCAGTACGCTGGCATCAACATTGGTCCAGTCCACAAGAAAGATGTGATGAAGGCGTCCACCATGCTGGAGCATGATCCACAGTACGTCCATTATTCAAGGTTTTTTTGTTTGGTGGACTGGTATTTGAATTTCTTTCTAAAGCTTTATCTAGTGCAATTGGTGTGATCCATTTGATGAGTACTTGTAAAAGTTTGGTAGCTCCAAACACCCACGTGTATGTTTTTTAATCTAAAAGTTGATTGTGAGCGGTTTCATTGAATCCTGCATTAGTAGCCTGGCAAAAGATACGTTAATTACCTGAGGTTGCTCCAACACCAAAAGGAAAAAAGTGTAAATATTAATTTTGGGACAAAGCCTACATTACTTCCTGTCAACCGGAAAGGAAGCACAAAGTAAAACCTTTCCTTTTGCTACCAAAGTTGTGACTATATCTGGAGCGTTCACGTTTTGAGAATAGCTTGCTGACACATTCGACCTGAACTATATGTCCAGCATAAGGGCACGGATTCGTTAAAACAAGCAAATGATTAGTGTGGTAGCTGCTGGGGCTAGGCAGCGCCAATCGCAACCTGAAGCCCAAAGAGCTCCGATGGGGAGCTGCAGTTTTTGGAGAGATTCAAAGCGTTTCAGATCATGAATCATGATCACAACAACGAGCTAACTTTGGTTACACCTTGAACTTGGGACTTGTGTAAGCAGGGAAAAAATCAGCGGCAATTGCAAAATCAACCTTATTACCGGTAAGTTAAATGGAAGACCAGAAGCGAGAGTACTTTTTGTCAAACACATCAATGATCTGGAGAAATATTAAAGACCATAACGCTTCAACAACATCGAAAATGGAGGACACAAATAGCAAATATGATGCAGCTGAAGGAAAAACATACATCAACTCTACTATGTTACAAGGGATCACTAAACAAGAAGACCTGGATTTAGCAGCACATATCAACACTCACTGACATCATAAAGCAACAGGAACAGGAAAATATGGAACTGAAACTTTTGGTAACATCGACCATAAAGGTGTGAAATTAAAGAATGATATATTTTTAAGAGGACCAGTACAAAAGTTAAAGTTAAAGTACCAATGATTGTCACACACACACTAGGTGTGGCGAGATTATTCTCTGCATTTGACCCATCACCCTTGATCACCCCCTGGGAGGTGAGGGGAGCAGTGGGCAGCAGCGGTGGCCGCGCCCGGGAATCATTTTGGTGATTTAACCCCCAATTCCAACCCTTGCAACGCAACATTAAATCAGATAACAAATGACCAATTATTAATTTCAAATGACAACACCATAGAGCTTGTTGGAACAACTCAACAGACCCTTCAAAGTGATTGCTATGTCAAAAACATGAATTGACACTAAAAAGTATTAGATTATTATTGGGAAGGGTACAAACTGAACGACATCAACAGAAACAACAAAACTGAAGGAGGCAAAATATATAATCTATAAAGTGGTGAAAAACATTGCTATGCTATTGACTATCTTAGAATGTACAACTATTGAAATCTGTCATGAAAAGAGGAAACATGTATTAGTGAGCTCTGTATATACAGGACACCTATGTCAAGTATTGACATGTGTGAGAACTGGATTTAGGGAACTTTTACTGAAAACGCTCTATAACAAACATTGTCCATAGAAACAATTTAGTTAGAAGCAAAGGAAGATACAGTAAATCCACCATGGATGACACCGGGATTGCGGAATGCTTCTAACAAGAAAAATACATTATATAGGACGTTTATAACACCAAGCTCAATAGAGGCTGAAAATAAGTACCACATGTATGAAAACGAGCATCTTATAGGCATGTAGGTAATAATATTAGAGGCAATTATTTGACAGGAAAAGAACAACACAAGAGCAACATAGGGGATTCTAACAGTAAAATTTCACTCAATACTTCTCGGATAGAAAAGTAAAAAAAAGGACAATAAATGCAATAGTTGAAAGGACCAAGTTGAAAAACGTATTCGGGTGTTACCATTTAGTGGTCAATTGTACTAATAAAAGTCTCAATCAATCAATCAAAGTATAAATAACTATGCAAATATTGGACCAAGTCTGAAAAAAAAAAATTCCGGATCCTTCTTCGATTAAGAACTTGAACAATACCATGAACAGAAATCCCACCTCAATGTTTCTTACTGACATGACAGAAAAGGAAATTGTGATTACATTTAAATCCAACACTTCCAATTGATGGAATTGATATAGAAACTATAAAAAGGGTTATAAAAGAGATCTATGAATGTACTTTAGCAACCCATCCGGTAAATTCCCAAACAAAATGAAAAAGCAACAATTGTAGCAATTCCTAAAACGGGGGACAAACACCAGTTTACAAACTATGGATCTGTTTTCTTACTTCCACAAACTTTGAAAATCATTGAAAATGTTTAAAAACAAATTGGACAGATTCATAAAAAATACGCTTGTGGACAACTAAAACAAATAGAGCAACCTTTGTTTTAACATAGATGGAAATGGAGGAAATTACCAATGCAATAGATTGTAAACAATGTGCAGCCACAGTATTAATTACGGTAACCTAACAAAAGCATTTGACTCACATTTATCATAATTAGATAAATGAGTATGTATGACATCAGAGGCTTGGTCTTGAACTAGCTGAAAAGCTAAACCAAGAGAAAGCAATACTTGAAGGTAGCACAATGTCCATTTCTATTTATTACAATTAATAAGAAAACATAAATGCCTGACTTACCTAGCATCAAGGAGGAAATTAGAAAGTTTGGCGTCAGATGAAAAAATCTTCTCCACCTTCAATGGTCTCCATCTTTCAAAGGCATCCAAGATACAAATCCTGGTTTTGTTCCTGGCTTTGTCATGACTAAGTTGAGAATGGTAACTTTTAGATGTACTAAGGTCTGACATGTTTAGTAACTTTACCAGTGGCAGTAGCCAGACCAAGATGGCAACTTGGATGTGACACACTCACAGACTTTCTAATTGGTCAAACGGTGGAGGGCGGGACATCGAAATGAGAACAATAACAAGATTTCGGGGCTGTAAATTTTATTTTGAAATGATCATATCCTGGCTAAACTACTGTTGTCAGTTATAGAGGTATTGGAAAAGAACATGATTTATTAATGCCTTTTGATATATCAGGGCCATTTAATGATGACTTGACATGAAATTATTACAAATGGCTCCTTTAAATATGTTCTGGACCCACAATCACTCCATACTCGTTATCTAGCGTTCCCATATCTAAGTTGTGGTTTAGAAATATGAGGAAACAACTACAAAAGTACACAGCGTTACAATTAAGGTCAGTTAAAACATAATGTAACGGTTATAGAGAACATTCAGCCCTTTATTGAATCAAAACCATTTTGAAATTCAGAATTTGGTAAAAGGCAACATGGTGTAACAGTGGTCATTGCTAATGCCTCACAAGAAGAAGGTTCTGGGTTAAATGCCTCCGGGTACTCCGGCTTCCTCCCACCTCCAAAGACATGCACCTGGGGATAGGCCCCTCCCACCTCCAAAGACATGCACCTGGGGATAGGCCCCTCCCACCTCCAAAGACATGCACCTGGGGATAGGCCCCTCCCACCTCCAAAGACATGCACCTGGGGATAGGCCCCTCCCACCTCCAAAGACATGCACCTGGGGATAGGCCCCTCCCACCTCCAAAGACATGCACCTGGGGATAGGCCCCTCTCACCTCCAAAGACATTGTCCTGAGGATAGGCCCCTCCCACCTCCAAAGACATGCACCTGGGGATAGGCCCCTCCCACCTCCAAAGACATGCACCTGGGGATAGGCCCCTCTCACCTCCAAAGACATTGTCCTGGGGATAGGCCCCTTCCACCTCCAAAGACATGCACCTGGGGATAGGTTGATTGGCAACACTAAATGGTCCCTAGTGTGTGAATGTTGTCTATCTGTGTTGGCCCTGTGATGAGGTGGACACTTGTCCAGGGTGTACCCCGCCTTCCACCTGAATGCAGCTGGGATAGGCTCCAGCCTTCCCCGCGACCCAAAGAGGGACAAGTGGTAGAAGATGGATGGAATTTGGTACATGTAAATAGTGAACTGCTACCCAATAATGTACAACAATGCTTCTCAACAAACAGAAGTAATATAAAGTTATGGAAAATTGTAATTAAACTTAAAGCATTTGTATGAGTGCTGCATCATGGATGTAGTGCTATTGTGAAATGTTAGCTTCGTTTGACAGTGCTAACGTTTGTCTTTTTCAATTTCAAATCATCACAAAACCTTTGACAGTTTTTCTCATCGTCTTTGGGCCCTCGCTGTCTTTTTTTCTCGGCACTCTGTTGTGCCTGCCGTCACCCTAGGCGCTCCGCTCTCATGTGCACTCTACTGGAACAGTCTTGCAGACTTTTTAGTCATTAAACAAATCATTGAAGCACAAAAATACAAATACAAAACGTTTTTCCAATTGATTTGATGAAAGGTAAGACATTGTCAGTCACTGCTATGATTGCTAACTTTGGCAGCATTTCATGTCCAAAGTAGCAAAAGCATTTAGTCTGGTAGTAATGTCACAATTTATTGATCAACTTAGCTGATTTAAACTGAGCTTTACCCTTCCGACTGCAAGTGCACTTCCACAGCAAGGCAAATACTTTGGCATGGCACCAGCTATATCTTTTGACTTATCCATTCGTAGTGTGGAATATTCACTGTCTCGTATGATAAACATATAATACTTGTCAATGTATCCAGTGGAGAAACAAATACAGGCGCTTAGTTAAAGAAATCAGAATGCACTTATTAATCACAGCACCACATAATACCAGCTCTCATTTAGCACACTTTAGTAAAATGTTGAAAAGGAAATACTCTTCAAGCACAATGTATTCATCAAATGTGAGTATTATCTCAGCAGCCTACTGTTGCATTTGCTCAGTGGTCAAGCGTCACAATATTGCGCATCTAGGCATGTGTGGTTATGTTGCTTGCCTTCCCCATGGTGTGGGTGGGCTGGCCAACGTTTCCTCACCCAGCATTGTGTATTTCCAAGTCTTAAACTAGGTTACTGTATTTCTTAACTTATTGGTCTTAATAAATTGTCTTGAAAGATGTATTTGGTTGATTTGCTCAGACTGGGCACCACCAATTTCCCTTAAAAAGATTAAATAAATGTAATATAAATAATTTTTGCTTGTAATGAACAAAATAATCTGCCAATGGAACGAGTCAAAATGGTCTCGGTAAGATTTTTTGAAATAAGACATTTAAGCTTTAAACACCTACAAGTGATCTTAAAATAGGCAAAAAAATAAATAAATTATTAGCTATACTTACTAGCAGTGGTGGGACCAAGTCATTGCTTTGCAAGTCACAAGTAAGTCTCAAGTCTTTACCCTCAAGTCTCGAGTCAAGTCCCGAGTCAAGACAGGCAAGTCCGAGTCAAGTCCAAAGTCAAGACTGGAAAGTCTCAAGTCAAGTCCCAAGTCCTGCATTTTGAGTTTCGAGTCCTTTCAAGTCGTTTTAACCACAGACTAATATATTTACACAGATTGTGTATACTTTTAAAACACTGTATTTATTTATTAAAACAAGTGCATTTGAAATTGCAGGGAAAAAGATAGTGGTGACATTGCACTTCAAAATAGCACTATTAACCAGTCATTTTAAACATGTAACTCCTTCCTTTACAGAATAAACGCATTTGAAAAAACAAGTGCAACTGTACTTATTTGCACAAAAGTGTTAACATTGTATTTCAATGGCATATTGCATTGTAACTAGTTCCACAGCGATTTCTATCCTGTTCTTACCTTATCTCATTGATCTCATCTCATACTGTATGTGTGTTGATGTGTGCGCTGATAAGACACAGACGAAGAAAATTAAAAATACGGAGCGCTCACAAATAACTTTTTAAGCTTTGGATTTTGGGGAAAGTGGCAAGTCATGTCAAGTCAAAAGGCTCAAGCTCAAGTCCAAGTGAAGTCACAAGTCATTGATGTTAAAGTCTAAGTCGAGTTGCAAGTCTTTTTACATTTTGTCGAGTCTAAAGTCATCAAATTCATGACTCGAGTCTGACTCGAGTCCAAGTCATGTGACTCGAGTCCACACCTCTGCTTACTAGTATTGTGAAGTTTTGTGTCTTATTACAAACGTGTGATGCTCAAAAGTAGTGTTTTTCTCCCTCAAAAGATCTTTTGCCTAAAAACAAGTTTGTATGTCTCACTGAAAAAATATTATTCAGTAGATTACTTGTTGAGATATTTTGAGTATAAATTTCAAATCCAGTATATACTTAGTGAGATTGTCAGTTTTTCCAGTGTAGACTTTCAATCAATACAGGTCTTGCACGCTCTCAATCTGTGGATGTTTTCAGTGGCAAAATAATATCATTTAATTGCATTTATGTTGTGGCTGTTCGACAGGTACGCTACAATTCTGGCATTCGATGTGAAAGTGGAGAGGGATAGCCAGGAAATGGCTGACAGCCTTGGTGTCCGCATCTTCTCGGCTGAAATAATCTACCATCTTTTTGATGCTTTTACCAAATACCGTGACGACTACAAGAAAGCTAAGCAGGAAGAGTTCAAGTAAGTGCACACCTTGCTTGCTCACCATCCGTGTGTGGCTGTTGGTTGACAGTTGTGTGTGTGTGTGTGTGTTCAGGCATGTGGCCGTGTTTCCTGCAAAGTTGCGCATTCTTCCTCAGTTCATCTTCAATTCCAGAGACCCAATCGTAATGGGTGTGTCTATAGAAGCTGGTGTTCTACGGCAAGGGACACCACTGTGCGTTCCCAGTAAAGGGGTGAGTGCCCTCAGCTTTGGTTGTGTGTCGATTCCTGTTAATGACATGTTTGTGTGCTACAGTTTGTAGACATTGGTGTGGTCACCAGCATCGAGATCAACCATAAGACAGTCGATAGCGCCAAAAAAGGTCAGGAGCTCTGCATCAAGATAGAACCCATTCCTGGAGAGTCGCCCAAGATGTATGGTCGCCATTTTGAGGCCACCGACATTTTAGTCAGCAAGGTAAGTGTCTCAAATCCTTCCAAGGACCCAGCCCATGTGTGGGTCCTAGCCAGAGTCCTCCAGCAGCGATAGGAATTGATCTAGCCTCTGGGACACTTCCTGGTTACGTCACTTGTCCCCGCTCTCACATTTACGTCTTGTATCTGCTGCTCAGTCGCGTGAGCTTGAATAATGGCAAAGGTAAGAATGTTGAATATTTTTTTGTGTGTTCTCTTGGTCCTTTACCTTATTTTAGAGGAAGCTGCTAAGATCTACCGGCACAGCCGCCGTCTGATTTTTCTGCGGTTAGAGCCGACTGAGATGGTTGTCATTCCAAAGCTGTTATTCTTAATTATTAGATCATGTCGGATTTATTTTTACGCTTGTGAATGATTATTGTAGTCGGCCATGTACCTTTGAAAACACGCAGACGATACAGAAGTTGTCCCAGAAAGAGTCCTCACCATCCATCATACAGCAACATCACATGATCTCATTTAGCAGTTACTTTATTAATATGTGAATCACAATTGTCCAGTTGCTTGCATTATAGCCAGTAACAATAGCATAATAATATTATCATCATCATATAGTTATTTGCAATGAAGGTAGAGGAAATGAATCACAACAACTACAGTTTCAGCACATTAGTTTATTCATTTATATAAGTTATGAAAATACTTTGTTTTTAAATTACCGTCCAAATTGTTATTTACTTGTTTTGCCATATCTTTTTGCACTGTTTTTGTCCAAGTCCTCCTTGATTATTTTGCACAGCAACAACAACAAAAACAGAAAAGTTAAACACAAGATCACAATAATTATTAATAGAAGTAAACATTTTCAAATAACTTGCAAATGTGAATAAAAAAACCACAATAACTAATATTGGTACATTGATGCACAAGTTTACTATACTTCACTATTCCGGCCACACATTAATAGAACATAATTCATTCATTTTCTTGCGGTCTAAAAAAATTCAAATTAAAAGATGTCAAGCTTTACTTCCAAACGATGAAAAAAGCTCCGTCTGCAATGGCCCGACATATGGCTCTACCTCGTAAAGAGAGGGTCAAATAGCACGAAGGTTGCTCAACATTACGATAGTCCTAATTTACACAAATGTATATCACTACTGACATCCCAGCTGCACATGTCTGGTTGAAATGAATAAATAAAGCTATACTTATACTTTAAAGTCGCATAAAGCCGCCATGTTGAAAAATGTTTTCAGAATTGAGCGCGCAAAGGATCTCGGGATATGAAAGGATGTGATGTGTACACCTTTCTGCTGATGGCAAATAAAGACACATTTGTCGACCAGATTCAAAGGAACTTTTTTGAATTGGGACGGCGTTCGCGCACCGCGATGATGTCAGCATTCCACAAATGTGCGCTGCAAAGGATGCACCCGCCGATTTGAGACACAGTTTATGTCTCATTGTGAGTACTAAAGGTCCATTCCACTGAAACGGTGCCATTTGTGCCCTGGGGACATGAAATTGATGAAATAGAGTGCTACATTAGTGGTAACTTACAAACTCAATTGGTTCTATGACCGCGCTTGTAACTCACAACAACAAATCAATGTCGATCATTGAAATTCATTTCATTGGTGCTTGGTCTCCCCCAAAATACCACCATTTCAACATGTAACATGCTTTTAAACAAGAAACACAATCTTTTAGATAAGACATAATGTTTGAAAAACAATACAAAAGAATCTACTGAAAAGCGTTTCCGTGGGGCTGCTCCATCATTCTGTGTTGTTCATGTGATGGACAGGATGCTCAGTTGACAGCAGGCGATATGTCTGTGTACCTTCATAAACAGTGGCATGGATCCCATTGAGATAAAAAATAGAGCAAGTGAAAATGATCAGTTTGGATCAGGGGCATTTTTAACATTTTTAAGATGCTTTGGAAGGAATTTCTTGCATATAAATTCTGTAAAAATGCAATTTACAGAAAATAGCTCGAGGGCTTTTGTTTTAATGTATGAAAAGTTCCATTTAAAGTTCCAAATACATTTAAGAAAAATTACATAATTATGATAACAAATGTTGTCAAATATTTACAAACCCCGTTTCCATATGAGTTGGGAAATTGTGTTAGATGTAAATATAAACAGAATACAATGATTTGCAAATCCTTTTCAAGCCATATTCAGTTGAATATGCTACAAAGACAACATATTTGATGTTCAAACTCATTAACTTTATTTTTTTTTGCAAATAATAATTAACTTAGAATTTCATGGCTGCAACACGTGCCAAAGTAGTTGGGAAAGGGCATGTTCACCACTGTGTTACATGGCCTTTACTTTTAACAACACTCAATAAACGATTAGGAACTGAGGAGACTAATTGTTGAAGCTTTGAAAGTGGAATTCTTTCCCATTCTTGTTTTATGTAGAGCTTCAGTCGTTCAACAGTCCGGGGTCTCCGCTGTCGTATTTTACACTTCATAATGCGCCACATATTTTCGATGGGAGACAGGTCTGGACTGCAGGCGGGCCAGGAAAGTACCCGCACTCTTTTTTTACGAAGCCACGCTGTTGTAACACGTGCTGAATGTGGCTTGGCATTGTCTTGCTGAAATAAGCAGGGGCATCCATGAAAAAGACGGCGCTTAGATGGCAACATATGTTGTTCTAAAACCTGTATGTACCTTTCAGCATTAATGGCGCCTTCACAGATGTGTAAGTTACCCATGTCTTGGGCACTAATGCACCCCCATACCATCACACATGCTGCCTTTTGAACTTTGCGTTGATAACAGTCTGGATGGTTCGCTTCCCCTTTGGTCCGGATGACACGATGTCGAATATTTCCAAAACCAATTTGAAATGTGGACTCGTCAGACCACAGAAGACTTTTCCACTTTGCATGAGTCCATCTTAGATGATCTCGGGCCCAGAGAAGCCGGCGGCGTTTCTGGGTGTTGTTGATAAATGGCTTTGGCTTTGCATAGTAGAGCTTTAACTTGCACTTACAGATGTAGCGACCAACTGTATTTAGTGACCGTGGTTTTCTGAAGTGTTCCTGAGCCCATGTGGTGATATCCTTTAGAGATTGATGTCGGTTTTTGATACAGTGCTGTCTGAGGGATGGAAGGTCACGGTCATTCAATGTTGGTTTCCGGCCATGCCGCTTACGTGGAGTGATTTCTCCACATTCTCTGAACCTTTTGATGATATTATGGAGCGTAGATGTTGAAATCCCTAAATGTCTTGCAATGTCACTTTGAGAAACGTTGTTCTTAAACTGTTTGACTATTTGCTCACGCAGTTGTGGACAAAGGGGTGTACCTCGCCACATCCTTTCTTGTGAAAGACTGAGCATTTTTTGGGAAGCTGTTTTTATACCCAATCATGGCACCCACCTGTTCCCAATTAGCCTGCACACCTGTGGGATGTTCCAAATAAGTGTTTGATGAGCATTCCTCAACTTTATCAGTATTTATTGCCACCTTTCCCAACTTCTTTGTCACGTGTTGCTGGCATCAAATTCTAAAGTTAATTATTATTTGCAAAAAAAAAATGTTTATGAGTTTGAACATCAAATATGTTGTCTTTGTAGCATATTCAACTGAATATGGCTTGAAAAGGATTTCCAAATCATTGTATTCCGTTTATATTTACATCTAACACAATTTCCCAGCTCATATGGAAACGGGGTTTGTAGTAGAAGTAGTGAAGTGATGGATGTTTGCTTCCCTCACAATGTTGTTTCATTGACATCCAACCTTTGTCACCATAGGTGATCACTTTCCTGTCACAAAGAGTCCAAAGTGTTTCCTCAAATCTTTGTGCTTAAAAATGAATTCCAAAAGTGGGCATCCGTCGACTTCTCTTTCTTCCAAGAATTCTTTATCCCCACATCCAACCGAGACACGGTTCCACGACATGTTAAAAAAGTCGTGAGCTAGCAAATGACAAAACACATTATTTCAAAACAAAGTCACTCCACCATATTTACCAATCCTACACAATGATATTGACACGTTAAAGGAGTCATATGTAATCATTTCATGTCAAGTCATCATTAAATGGCCCTGATATGTCAAAAGGCATTAATAATTCATCTTATTTTTGAATACCTTTAAGACTGGTAACGGTTGTTCAGCTGGGATATGCTCATTTCAAAATTAGATTTACAGCCCCGAAATATTGTTATTGTTTTCATTTCGATGCCACACCCTCCACCCTTTGACCAATTAGAAAGTCCATGAGTGTGTCACATCCTGGTTGTCAGTTACGCACCACCATCTTGGTCTGGCTACTGCCACTGGTAAAGTTACTAAACATGTCAGACCTTAGTACATCTAAAAGTTACCATTCTCAACTTGCTCATGACAAAACCAGGATTTGTATCGGGGATGCCTTTGAAAGATGGAAACCATTAAATATTTTTTCATCAGACATCAAACTTGCTAATTTCTTCCTTGATAGGCATTTACCTTTTCTTATGACTTGTAATAAATGGAAATGGACATTTGGTATGTAAACTACATTGTCCTATGATCTTGTCTAACAGAGAGAGTACGTTCCTGTGATGGTGCTTAGGTCCTAGTGTAGTGCTAGCCCAGGCTATGCTACATGGACATACAGGTGTGTCAGGGCAAATATGTATTTAGTAGAAATAAAAGCTATGTGGGTGTGGTTAGTGTCAGTGCATATTTGCTTCTCAATATGCTGATACACTGAGGAAATGTCTTCCAACATTAGCACGGCTAATTGCAGTTTCTGGCACATATTTGCTTCTAATGCATGACATGTAATGATTGTTTCCTTTGTGTTTTGACTTGGGAGCAGGCTGTATGATTGATGCGTAACGTGTGTTGGCTCATAGAAAGATGAAGTGCGTACATGGAAGAGAATGCAGTGCAACATGGAGTTATGCTGAACAATAATATATTTGGCAGTAATAGTAATAATATCTATGAAATCCCGCCTGGCGATCCTGATTGGTTCATTATTTGTTGCTATCTGCAATGCCTTGGAGCCCAGATCCTTGTGTGAACTACAAGGATGTGGTGAGAGTCAGGTTACTGATTCTGTGGAATGGTCCTGAAGTGTCACTGCAAGATCGTTGTGGTTTTACTGTACAATTGTAGTCTCCTTCACACAATCATGTCCTTTCTAGTGTGAGAGCAAAATGAGTTGATGACACGTCACTGTTTGCAGATCACACGAGCGTCCATTGACGCTCTGAAGAACTGGTTCCGAGACGAGATGCAGAAGGCGGACTGGCAGCTAATCATGGAACTGAAGAATACCTTTGAGATCATCTGAGCACATAACTAGCAAGTTCCACCTTTCTCATCATGACAGAAAAGAGACTTTTCTGTGAGAACTCTCATTATTCCAACGTGCCTGTTCTTCTTCTTCTTCACTTCCCGGATTCATGGTTGCTGTTGCTACCTTAACACTCTGCCAGGGTGCATCATGGGACTACACACGGAAGCAGCAGCTCATCAGTCTCAAAGACAACTCTTAGTTGATATTTTGCTGTGTGCTTTCTGCCATGTTGGCGGGTGGGGGAAGTGTTTTACTGATGGAATAAAATGTCGTGAAAGTTTCTTATGAGTGCCTTTTGTGAGTAAGACAAGTAAAAACTACAAGTGAATACATGAATGAAGGTGTGTGTTGCTGGACCCGACTTGGACATTGTCTGGACTGGACCTGGTTTTTAAAAAAAACAACCTTTAAACGAAGCTAATTTCATTTACAACCGGGTCTGGTGAAGATAAGGTCCTTCTTTCCTTTTTTTTAATTTTTTTATTTTTTTTTATAGATAAGATAAATAAATATGTTCTTGGATAAAAGGGAAAGTAAACAATATAAAAATAATTACATAGGGGAGAAGAAAGAAAGAAAAAAAAAAGTAATTAAATGAAAATGTTAGTGGACCAGCAGCACAAACAATCAAGTGTGCTTCAGGGACTGTGTTGTGTCCCTTGCAGAAGTGTTGTCCATGTTGTGTTGTGTTGTGTCCCTTGCAGAAGTGTTGTCCATGTTGTGGGAACCAGAGTATTGATGGCAGAAAGAAACAACCCCTTTTGTGTGAGTGGGTGTGTGTGAGTGTGAATGGGGGAGGGAGGTTTTTTTTTCGGTTGATGCACTAGTTGAAAGTGTATCGTGTGTTTTTTTCTATGTTGATTTAATTTAAAAAAAAAAACAAAAAAAAAAAAAAAAACTACAAGTTGTGACCAAGAGCATGAAAACAAGCAAGCGTTTATTGTGAATTATAGTAAACACGTCACATTCAATTTGATATTTAGACTTGGATCATTAAAGTTTGTCTAAGTCATGTGGAAGTTCTGTTTCTGCACTTGATTGTGTGGAAATGAAGTCCCACATTAGTTGCTGCTTGGGATGTATATTCCGTGAAGGTCCAGGTGAACGCTGGCAGGGATGGCGGCCCGTGCAAGCTCCTGGAAGGTCTTGGCGTTGAGCACCAGCATGAATGGTGAGATGTTGGAATCCAGAGAGATGACAGATGACAAGATCACACCTGCAGAGAAGTGACAGAATGCTTACAAAGAAGTTGTCTGGTGCAAGATCATGTTCACCGTCATCTTCCTCCACCGCTCCGGGCGACGCCACAAATACGGGTTCTGACGGGTAGCACTTGTCCAGTTGCCACTCCACATGTGTTCTGGTCAGAGTGTCAAACTTGATGATCTGTGGGGTGGAAGTTGTTGTCTTGAAGTGTTGCAGACACTTGTGATGTCATTGCTTTAGTAACCTTCACCTTGTTGGGCTGCGGTGACCAGTCCACTCTGGAGCCATAGAAGTACCGGTACTTCTTTGCATTGAACTTGTAGTTAATGTTGGGAAGCTCCAGACCTGACCATGTACAATGGTATTCAACACGGTACCCTCAAAATTGAACCTGCTATCACCGACCTTCGAATAGAACTTCCGGCTCACAATAAATTGCACCGTCATCCTTCATGATTGCTTTGGCAGTCGTGTTGGCCAGAGTCACCAAGTTGACTCCTTTTGGAGTATCCTGTAAGACAAACACTCTGAATGATTTGGCCTGACTGCTAAAAGAGAATTGGCACCATAGCAAAGCATTCCAATTGTTAAAGAGGTTTACAATGCCCTTTAAAAACAACATGTGCACATAAGCCAGCTCCTCATAAACCTCACTTTAGGACTTAGTCAGTTCAAAAAAATCTAACTTAATTCACATTTAAAGTGTCCAGCGAGAGTTGAAAATCATCTTCTAAAATGTCAGTTGAAGTCATTTATTGCCTTTCCTTTCCTGCTCGATGCCCAATGAGAGAATAATATAGCAGCTTTTGTGTTCATCTGTGGTACAACAACACACTTCTCTGTTCTCAGCCAGCTTTACCATATTCATTGGGTTATGTTGCACTAAAATACAACTACACTGGTTTCACATGTATTCATATAACTCCAAAATATGCATCTGTTTACATTCAGGTTCGAGTCCGAAACACTGAACAAAAATATAGTGAGAAATACAGTACGGGCCAAAAGTTTGGACACACCTCATTCAATGTGTTTTCTTTATTTGCAACCCCATTGATAAAGCAAGAAATTCCACTAATCAATCCTGATAAGGCACACCTGTGAAGTGAAAACCATTTCAGGTGACTACCTCTTGAAGCTCATGGAGAGAATGCCAAGAGTGTGCAAAGCAGTAATCAGAGCAAAGGGTGGCTATTTTGAAGAAACTAGAACACAAAACATGTTATTTCACCTTTTTTTGTTAAGTTCATAACTCATTCATAGTTTTGATGTGACAATCTACAATGTAAATAGTCATGAAAATAAAGAAAAGACATTGAATGAGGACCAGGTGTGTCCAAACTTTTGGCCTGAGACTCAACTTTCATGAGTTGAACTCAAAGATCTAAAACTTTTATGTGCACAAAATGCCTATTTCTCTCATGTTTGTCACAAAGCTGTGTTAGTGAGCATTTCTCCTCTGCCGAGATAATCCATTGACTTTATGGCATATCAAGATGCTGATTATTACACAGGTGTACCTTAGACTGGCCATGATAAAGACACCCTAAAATGTGCAGGGTTTTTTTCAGGCCATGGATTCAAAGATTCAAAAGGCATGCTGACTGCAGACCTTGTTCAATGTTCTACCTGAAAGTGTTTCAGAGAATTTGACAGTACATCCAAGCTGTCCTTACAAGTGCAGACTATGTAACCACATCAACCCAGGACCACGATCTGGCATCTTCACCCTCAAGATGGTCTGCAACCAGTCACCCGCTAACCACTATGGATGCTGCACCCTACAATTGGTTACTTTTCATCTTTCTTTGCCTGCCTTAAGTTGCCTCTGGAGCTCAGCTCTAAGGTGTCTTATGTCCAAGGCCTTCAGTTCATGTCTTTGTTCCTCCGCCACGTCAGTCAGTACTGCCATCTTTGTTGTAACAGTTGCTTTGCAACTAGTGGTGGGGTCTTGGTACAGGCAGCTGATATGTTATGGACAACAAACACATACCTTTTACACTGTAAAATTGTACTTTTTGGTGTGGCACACTTGTACAACGAGCATGCCATCGGATAAGTCTTGAAATGCCACACCTGTGAGATGGATGGATGATCAAAGGAGAAGTGCTCACAAAGCAGAATTGTGAACAACAATTGAGAGAAATATGCCCTTTCTGGGAGCAAACATGTGAGCAAGAACTGTTGAATTAATGCTACGTTTTGTTTGGTTTAGTATAAAAGGAACAGGTAACACAAATTGAAAAAGTCATAAAAAATAATTCATCCTCACTTTTTCCATATTTTGTTACATTACAGTCTTATTCTTAAATGGAATAAATACATTTGTGTCCTCAAAATTATACAGACAATACCCCAAAACAACAAAAAATCATGTTCAATAGTATTCACAGCTGTTGCTCAATACTTAGTCGATGCACTTTTGGCAGCAATTACACCTCAAGTCTTTTTGAGTACGATGCCACCATCTTAGTACACCTACCTTTGGCAGTTTGACCCATTCCTCTTTGCAGCACCTCTCTAGCTCCATCAGGTTGGATGGCAAGAGTTGGTTTTCATCCAGGATGTCTTTGTACTTTGCTGCATTCATCTTAGTCTAGTCAGGGAGGTGACCAAGAACCTGATGGTCACTTTGTCACAGCCATTTCTTATTCAAATGTTTGCCAAAATACCCCTGAAAGACTCTCAGACCATGAACAACTAAATGATCTGGTCTGATGAGACAAAGACTGAACTATTTGGTGTGTGTGCCAGACATCATGTTTGGAAGAAACCAAGGACTGATCATACTCAGGTCAATACCATCCCTACAGTGAAGCATGGTGGAGGCAGCATCATGGTGTGGGGATGTTCTTCAGATGAAGGAACTGGGAGACATTGTGGATCAAAACCAACACTTCCCAACCTAACTGCCCAAAGATAGGTGTGCCAAGCTTGTGGCATCGTACTCAAAAAGACTTGAGGTGTAATTGCTGCCAAAGGTGCATCAACTAAGTATTGAGCAAAGGCTGTGAATACTGAATGGTGTGAAAATGCTCAAGCATTTCTCATTGGGATTTTACCTTATTGACATTTAGTGGGAGGATGAACCTCTGGCAGATGGGCGGTGAGGAGCTGGCATTGGACTCCAGGAAGCTACTGCTATTCTGTCTCAAGTTGTTGATGTAGAACATGTCGTACAGACTACTGTCCTTGTAGGCGATGAGGTCAAACAGCACGTGGCCGTCGTCCTCGTAGGCGTTAATGTGATGGAACACAACCAGAGCAGCGCCGTAGAATTGAGTGGAAAGTCTCTTCCCCGTCCTGCGGTTGATCAGGTGGAACCAGGTCTGGAAAGAGCAGAGTTTGAGTTGTGTTGCAGTGACGGTGATAGTGTTCAACTCACAGAGTCATCCTTGTCAAACTTTAGACAGTTCCCCCAGTTCATGCCACGAAAGTAGGCGGTGGCCAGTTTGACCAGGTCTAGTTTGAAAGGCTGCTCCACGAACACGATGAAGTTCTCCGTCATGCCAAAGCTGTGGAAGTAGCTTGGGAACAAGGTGGAGCGAAAAGGTAGCGAGCCCACCTGTTGCACCTTCTCAAGGGCTGGTGTTTTCTGTGCACTACCTAAAGAAAGAAATATATAGTCACACTGGACCCAGGTGGAAACACCCTGGGTGAGCTTTCAGCTAAGACGGGTCGGCAACCCAAAATGTTGAAAGAGCCACATTGGACCAAAAGTACAACAACAACAACACAATAATTAGAAGTCTCATATAAGTGTTATAATGAAGACAACACATGATGTAAGTGTCTATATTAGCCTACTATCAAAATGACTGTAAAAGTCTTATATAAGTGTTGTAATGAAGACAACACATGATGTAAGTGTCTATATTAGCCTACTATCAAAATGACTGTACAAGTCTTATATAAGTGTTATAATGAAGACAACACATGATGCAAGTGTCTATCTAAAATGTGTCGTAGCCTGATGCCAATCTTTGTTGACAGAAATGTTGAAATGTAATATTTGTTCTACACATTTTTACAACACTGGAAATGGAGGCTTCTCTGAGGGTGACATAACTTTTTGCAAAGTGTCTTAGAAGGAATAAATGCTGTCTTCTTCCTGTGGAATTGAGATCAACAAATATAGCACAATACAGCTAGCATGTTAGCAGTCATTAGCTTGCAGTCATGCACTGACCAAATATGCCTGATTATAACTCCAACAAGTCAATAACATCAACAATGCTCACCTTTGTGCATTCACGCACAGTATAAAACGTTTGGTGGACAAAATGAGACAAAAGAGTGGCATAAACCACGTCTTTCTGCGGCAGCGTCAGAGAAAGTTGTAGATGTAAACAAACTGGTGCGTCACAGTCCACACAACTATGGTGAGTTCAAGGACCGCCAAAATTAGTAGGACAAAACGGCGCTGGCCATCATCAGTGAAGCATGTTTGAGACAAACGCTGGCATTTGTAACAATTAGGAAGGTCCGTGTCATGTTTGTCCTCCAACAGAAGTCATATTTTTGTCCTTCACCTTTTCCCATTTTCATACATTTTGGAAAAAGCTCCAGGGAGCCATTAGAATCAGAATCAGAATCAGAATCAGAATCAGAATCAGAATCAGAATCAGAATCAGAATCAGAATCAGAGGGTGGCGCCAAAGAGACGCAAGCGGGTTGCCGACCCCCAGCTAAGGTAAGAAAAGAGACTACCTGAAGCATCAGCTGGGACTTTAAAGATGACATACTTGGGTGTGCCAAGGCCTATGATGGCCGTGCCCATGTTGTACGTGCTGCCATCCTGGTCGTAGTGCGGGTGTGCCGTGGCCAAGTTGAGAGCAATGTGCTTCCTGTAGTTCACCTGAACAACAAACACACCTTGGAGACCACACCTTCAAATGTGGGAGTGTTGGCCTGAAACTCACCCTGCCCATGGTCTCCAAAGTAAGACTCAGACTCACCCTGCCCATGGTCTCCAAAGTAAGACTCAGACCCACCCTGCCCATGGTCTCCAAAGTAAGACTCAGACTCACCCTGCCCATGGTCTCCAAAGTAAGACTCAGACCCACCCTGCCCATGGTCTCCAAAGTAAGACTCAGACTCACCCTGCCCATGGTCTCCAAAGTAAGACTCAGACTCACCCTGCCCATGGTCTCCAAAGTAAGACTCAGACTCACCCTGCCCATGGTCTCCAAAGTAAGACTCAGACTCACCCTGCCCAAGGTCTCCAAAGTAAGACTCAGACTCACCCTGCCCATGGTCTCCAAAGTAAGACTCAGACTCACCCTGCCCATGGTCTCCAAAGTAAGACTCAGACTCACCCTGCCCATGGTCTCCAAAGTAAGACTCAGACTCACCCTGCCCATGGTCTCCAAAGTAAGACTCAGACTCACCCTGCCCATGGTCTCCAAAGTAAGACTCAGACTCACCCTGCCCATGGTCTCCAAAGTAAGACTCAGACTCACCCTGCCCATGGTCTCCAAAGTAAGACTCAGACTCACCCTGCCCATGGTCTCCAAAGTAAGACTCAGACTCACCCTGCCCATGGTCTCCAAAGTAAGACTCAGACTCACCCTGCCCATGGTCTCCAAAGTAAGACTCAGACTCACCCTGCCCATGGTCTCCAAAGTAAGACTCAGACTCACCCTGCCCATGGTCTCCAAAGTAAGACTCAGACTCACCCTGCCCATGGTCTCCAAAGTAAGACTCAGACTCACCCTGCCCATGGTCTCCAAAGTAAGAGGATCAATCTGGTTCATGTAGTTGACTTCAGACGAGGCGAAATAGTCCTGACCGTAACGCACGATGTTGATCAGGTTGTTGTCGGTGAAGTCGGGAACAATGTTGCACAGGTGTGTCAGTGCTCTGGTGACAATGTTGCACAGGTGTGTCAGTGCTCTGGTGACAATGTTGCACAGGTGTGTCAGTGCTCTGGTGACAATGTTGCACAGGTGTGTCAGTGCTCTGCTGACAATGTTGCACAGGTGTGTCAGTGCTCTGCTGACAATGTTGCAC